>NC_037668.1:31429514-31491463 GCF_003255815.1 Theropithecus gelada | reverse complement strand
GGTCTGTGTGGGTGTTTGGGGGGGTGGTCTGTGTGGGTGTTTGGGGGACGGCCTGTGTGGGTGTTTGGGGGACGGTCTGTGTGGGTGTTTGGGGGACGGCCTGTGTGGGTGTTTGGGGGCTGGTCTGTGTGGATGTTTGGGGGCAGTGGTCTGTGTGGGTGTTTGGGAAGATGGTCTGTGTGGGTGTTTGGGGGACGGTCTGTGTGGGTGTTTGGGGGGACGGTCTGTGTGGGTGTTTGGGGGGGGGTCTGTGTGGGTGTTTGGGATGGTGGTCTGTGTGGGTGTTTGGGGGGGTGGTCTGTGTGGGTGTTTGGGGGACGGCCTGTGTGGGTGTTTGGGGGACGGTCTGTGTGGGTGTTTGGGGGACGGTCTGTGTGGGTGTTTGGGGGGAATGGTCTGTGCGGCTGTTTGGGGGACGGTCTGTGTGGGTGTTTGGGGGGATGATCGGTGTAGATGTCTCGGGGGAGAGTCATCTGTGCAGGTGTTTTGGGGGTCTGGGTTTGCACTGCCCTGGGCACCTGCAAGTCTGTGGTGTCCAGTGACTGGGGTAGGTCTAGGGGTCTGCAGCCTCCTTGGCCTTTAGCCTCTTTTCCCAGTTTCTCTTGTCTGGCAGGTGCCAGGCTAGGATCCGAGCCTCCTGCTGTCACCTAGAAGCAGGGAGAACCCGGGAATAAGGGGTCCCAAGTTTCACAGCCCAGGTCACCAGGTGGTCTTGGGCCAGGCTGGGGGCTGCTGGGCTGGGCAGGCCTCGGGTTGGGGAAGGAGGAGCATGCACATGGCCGACCTTGGGGGATTCAGAGTCCAGGGAGCCCCTGCTGAGAATAGGCCAGACTCCTGCGTCTGTTTCTCCCTCTGTGGCTTTGTACCTTAGAGACAAGAACACTGTGACATCCAGAAAGGGCCTGCTGGCACCAGGGCTGTCAGGCAGGTGGGCTTGGAAGGGCTCTGGCCTCTCCCCAGGGCAGGAGCCTCCAGCCAGGCTGGACCCTGGCCCACTCCCAGCTCCCCAGAAATGGTGGTCCCAGCTTCTTGCTTGGCTGGCCTTGACCTTGTTTCCATTTGGGACAGCAGCCCAGGCAGCCTGAGGCCAGACTGCAGCTCCTGGACTGGTTGCTGGGCTTGATGGCAGGGGGCTGCCAGGACAGCCAGCAGGCGCCAGGGAGAGACTTCCCTGGCTCAGGGTGGTGTCTGGGATCTGATCCCAGCCTGGCTGCAGCTCAAAGCCTTTCTCCTCCCAGGGCCTGGCCAACCTAAAGGGCCATAGACAAAGCTTCCAACAGCACCCAGCGTAGGCAATCTGGCCGGGGCGGCCGTGAGGAGCAGTTTGCCATGGGACCCCTAGCTCTGTGGCCCAGCCCCGCCCAGATGCCCTGACACATCCCCAAGGCCTGGGCAGGAGGACTCGTTCTGGGGATTCGGAAACAGAAGCTAGGAACCTCATCAGGCCTGGAGAATCAAAAAGAGACTGCTCTGCCCAGAACCCCCGTCCGCAAGCAGGGCTGGGTGCAGGGCTCACACTCTGATCACTGAGGACCCCCACAAGCCACACAGCTCTCTGCCAGCGCCAGCTCCCCGGCCAGGGCTGCCCACCCTCTGTAGCTTGAGGTCTGAACCTCACAGGTTTTCTGTGGGCAGCGGGAAGCAGCCAAGCCTAGGCTAGTTTCCCTGCGTGGGACCCTCCTGGCAGCCGGCGCCCACCCCCTTCAGGACCACCCCTTCCCCTTGCACCTTGGCAAGGTCCCCAGAACCCACCATCCTCCTTGGAGATTGCAGAGAAAGAACACCCAGGGTGAGGCCTTTGCAACCCCCTCACTGGGTGGTCAGGGGCAGAGCAGAGCGTGTGGAGTGGGAGAAGGGCCTGGCCTTCCTCTCAGCAGCCCCTGGGGCCCCATTGGACTGAAAGGTCAAGAGACAGAAGCAAGGGAGGAGGGCGGCTTGGGAGGCAGGGGCCAGAGACCCTGAGAAGGGCACCCATGAGGCAGGGCAGCCCGGGTGCCAAGAAGCTGCCTTTGGCCCCTCCCCCCACCCCCACAACACTCCCAGTGGAACCTCCTGACTCTGAGGCAGGAGTCACCGCCTCCAGGGAGCCCACGCCTGCATCACAAAGGAGGCCCGGAAGCCTGCAGGCAGCCTCAACTCAGCCCCAAGCCACTGCTCTCCCATCCCGGTCCCTGGAAACCCACCCACTTGGCCCAGCTCACCCCAGCGCCAAGGCACTGGGACCCAGTCTCCAGGGGCCTGACTGTGGGTGGCGGCCACTCCTGAGTGAACAAGGTGAGTTGTGCTGAAGGAGGCGCCCGGCCTGCTTTCCCGGGCCTTGAAACCCTCTCCAAGCGCCCAGCCCCTTTCTCACGAGGCTGGAGGGGGTGTCCTGTGTGTCATCTCGCCTGTGCCGAGGCAGGCAGCCCCCTCTGGCATATGGTTTATCTTACCCAAAGGACCCGCTGTCCCCCATCCATAGTAACCTGGAGAGGCCAATAGTGTCCCCAGGGAGCCGCAGTGCCTTCGCCTCAGCAGACACTCCACACCTGCCCTGGGTACTCGGCTCAATTTGAAGGTGTTTATTTGGTGTGTGCCTTTGGGGCGCATGGAGCCATCTGTGGACGCCTGCAGGACAGAATGAACTCAGGATGCAAGAGCAGATACATTAATTCTGATCAAAGTAAGAAGTTCTCGGGGCCGGGCGTGGTGTCTCAAGCCTGTAATCCCAGCACTTTGGGAGGCTGAGACGGGCGGATCACAAGGTCAGGAGGTCGAGAACATCCTGGCTAAAATAGTGAAACCCCGTCTCTACTAAAAAATACAAAAAATTAGCCGGGCGAGGTGGTGGGCACCTGTAGTCCCAGCTACTCGGGAGGCTGAGGCAGGAGAATGGTGTGAACCCGGGAGGCAGAGCTTGCAGTGAGCTGAGATCCGGCCACTGCACTCCAGCCCGGGCGACAGAGCGAGACTCCATCTCAAAAAAAAAAAAAGTCGTTCTCGGAAGCCGAGCTCAGACTTGTCCGAATGATTGATCCATTCATTCGTCATTCATTCATTCACTCAACAGATGTTGACTGAGGTCTCTGGGGTGGGGTTGCCCGTCTAGGTGAAGCGGCCCCCACAGAGGGAGCCCCATCCCATGGAGCTGATGTTCTCAGGGGGCTGAAGAAGTAGCGAAGGGATGTGGAGGTGGAGCCAGGAGTCCCTGGAGAGACACAGAGCAAGGGATGGGATGAGGCTCCCCACGTTGAACCCAAGACCGGGCCAAAGGAGGCCCCACTGGGCAGGGGACCTTGGCAGGAATCTGGGGAGCCGCCTGAGTGGGTGGGGAGGGTCAGGGGAGAAATCCGGGGGGTAGGGGGAGGGCATAATGAGAGGGGGAGGAGGGCCAGACAGGTCCTGATATCAGGGCAAGGCCCGGCTCTTCCTCCAAGGGTTTGGCTACCAGGGGGCCAGGGAGTGATGACCTCTGACTCTAGTTACAGGCCCCTGGGCCCTGTGGTGGGGATCAGTGGGGGAGACAGACCCCTCAGGGGAGGTGATGGGGCCTGGAACAGGCAGTGAGTGGCAGGAATGAGAAAGGGTCCAACTGAGATGGGCTTGGAGGCTGAGGACTGGCGCGGGGCATGGAGGCAGGCAAGGGAGGCAGATGATTCCAAAGTTCAGTTTCAGCCACTGGCAGGACAGGGGTGTCTAGGGGCACAGCAGAGGCCGTCAAAGGAAGTGTCTGCACGAACGCCGCAGTTCACAGGGCCAGGGACTGAGAGAGGTGGTTGAGGGGACAGGAAGGAAGGACCGAGGGACCTGGAGGAGAGGAGTGAGGTCCAGGTCCCTGTCCCAGCTCCTCACACAGCCAGAGGTCAGGGAGCCCTGAAGGGTCCCCGAAATGAGCTGGCCGTGCCACCTTTGCAGGGAGTTGCCCAGACAGGCTAAGGGATGTCTAGAATCCCTCAGGGAGTCAGGGACAGAACTCAGGCAAGGCCCACAGAAGGGCGTGGATGGGGTACAGGGGGGCAGAAGCACATTTAGCCCAGGTGCTGGCAGTCTCAGCAGCCAGTCCCTGACCCTCCCGCAGGCAGGACTGGGCCTGGTTTCCTTTTGCTGCTACCCCATTATCCGCCCTGCCTGGTACAGGGTTAGGCCTGGGGCTCGGCACAGCAGGTGTGTGACTGTGTGTGGTGACTGAAAGTGCTGGAAGCCCCAAGCACCCAATCGCTTTCCCAGGGCCGGGCAGCTTCCTAGCAGGGCTCTGAGTGCCGGCGAGGGATGTGCATATCCATGCATCTGCTCACATATGTGCAACTCACACACACACACGTGCATATCCACACACAATCATGCACATGCACACACGAGAGCACACGCACGCACATGCACACTCACACAGAGAGACACACGTGAACACACGAGAGTACACACACATACGTGCATATCCACGCAATCATGGACACACACGCACGAGCATACATGCACACACGTGCACACTCACGCAGTCACTTGCACACACAAAAGCACATGCACACACGTGCACACACACATGCACAGACAAGAGTACACACACACATGCATATCCACGCACACCATCATGCACACACATACACGGGAGCACACACACACGTGCACACACAGTCACACACATGCACACATGAGAGTACCCACACACATGAGAGCACACACGTGCACACACACACATGCACACACCAGAGCACATGCACACTTTCACACTCATGTACAGTCATGCACATGCACACACCAGAACATGTGCACATGTGGTGCATACAGTCATACACCAGAACACATGCACACATGCACACACACAGTCATATATATGCACACGCCCAACCACATGCACACACTCATTTGCACATATGTGTACACTCAAGTTCACACTCACACACACACGTACTCACATGCACACTGGAGCACGCAGACTTGGGAGCCTCCTGAATCCGTGTCCTGTGCCCCCAACTCTTCCTGCCCAACTCCCTGTCCTGCCTACAGCAGCTGCCTGTCCCCAGCCATGTGTTTTCAAGTGCTGCCCACTGCCCACCTGGCTCCAGGAGGTGTCCCCTCCATGGTAACAAGGTCAGGAGACGACCAGAGCTGCACACCAGCCAGGTGGCTGCCAGGGCTGACACTCAAGGCTGCCTGGCCCTGCAGGTCCCTTCCTGGCCCATGTAGTCACTGCCTGTGTGGGTGCCTACTGCTCTGGTCTCGCCCATCACTGGCTTCTGGGCTCCAACAGGAAAGGTGGGCTGGGAGCCCGGAAGCCCAAGTGTCCTCCCCGACAGCGTCACTGACCTAGCGCTCAGGCCCACAGCTCCAAGACCCCCAGCATGAGCAGCCCAGGCGGGCACCACTGCAGAGGTCCCTTGACAGCACAGGAACTGAGCCTCCTGGGTCCAGCTCGCGACCCCAAGCTGGGAGCATCCCAGTCCTAGAACCTCCATGCACTCAGAGACTGGCCCAGGGGTAGTGTGGAAAGTCCCGGGACCCAGTCACCCAGCGTTGTGGGCTTGGAGAGGGAGACGGGAACAGAGTGTTCCAAAGGCACCCAGCGCCCGCTCCCTGCCAGCATCTGGCCCTTCCAGCCTCAGGCCGGGCTCGGGGAGCTCCACGTCCCTCTCCCCTGCCCTGGGCCTGCAGGTTCCTCCGCGGTGCTCTCCAGTCCAGAACCCTACTGATGGGGAAGTCCGAAGGCCCCGTGGGGATGGTGGAGAGCGCCGGCCGTGCAGGGCAGAAGCGCCCGGGCTTCCTGGAGGGGGGACTGCTGCTGCTGCTGCTGCTGGTGACCGCTGCCCTGGTGACCTTGGGTGTCCTCTACGCCGACCGCAGAGGTGAGTGCGGGTGCCCCGCCCCCGCCTGTCCCCGCGCCCGCTCTCTGCGCTCGCCCTGCTGCACCTGCTGCAGGGTCCGCCTGCCCCCAGACCGAGCCCGCCCGTCAGATGGGGCAGGCGGGTCTGCGCTGGGCACCCAGGGGCTCCCGGGGCCGAGCTGCGGACTCAGAGGCGGCGGGAGGAAAACTGACCTGCAGGGAGCCTGCAGCGCCTTCCAGAAAGCTCTGCCCCGGCCCGGACTCGCGCGCTGCTGCTGCGGCTCCGCACCCGCCCCCCTCTGCCTCCTCCGCCGCCGCCGGACTCCCGGCGGTGGGGGGCGCAGACCCGTCCCCCGCCCCTCCGCCCGCCCACTCCTTGCCTGGCCGCGCAGCCCCGGCTGGGGACCACCGGCCTCCGTGTCCCTCCAGCCGGCCGGGCTCACCTGGCTGCCTCCCTCCGCCGCTGCCATCCTGCGGAGAGACCTGAGGGTCCTGCAGCCCCCCGCCCCGCTCAAGGCCGGGTCAGGTCACCGGACCACGGCGGGAGAGGACCACGCTGGGGTCCCACGGAGACAGAGGCGTGACCAGGGCTGCTCGCTGGGACCTCAGGCTGTCCCAGGAACACCGCCCCCGCCTCCACACTGATCCCTCTCTTGCTCTCCCCTCTCGGGTCATGGCCTCCCAGGCACTGCAGACCTGGTCACCTTCCAGCCGCCCCGCCAGCCCCTCCGCAGGCACAACCCTGGTCCCTCTGAGCCGGGGCAGCGTGCACACATCGGGGAGCAATGCTCACCCCCGGGGCAGGTGCACAGGGCACTCCCACGGTGGCAGGTACCGGACTCAGAGCTCACGGCGGACCTCGCACCCCAGGTCCAACAACGGGGCGCCCAAGCCTGTGTTACTAGAATGTCCTCTCATGTCTGGAGCCCTCCACACTGCCTGGGACCACCCCTCCACCCCTGCGGGAGGCTGTGTCTGTGAAGCAGAACGGGGAGCTGCCTGCGGATGTGCAGGGCGACCCGGCCCGGGGCTGCCTGGCGGGGCCCATATGCAGTGTGACTGCTGCCCAGACCGCCGTCCCTGGCCCTCTAGGGTCTCCCCCTGGGACAGAGGGGCCCTGCGACCTCCATGGGCGCTGGGCAGTGGGGGACGGGAAGGCTCACTCACCTTTAAGAGCCCAGAGCCCAAAGGAAGCTCTGTTCAGAGCCTGCAGGGCTCAAAACAGCTGCTTTCCAGGCTTTCATAAAACAGGGCTGACCCCTCACACACCCTCGGTTGTGGGGTAGGAGGGGGCCTCTCTCTTCTTCTGGGTCATGCCAAGAGGCCTGAGCCCACCCCTCCCCGCCCAGCCCGGTGCCTTGGGAGTGCCCCACAGTGCCATGGATCTCAGCAAAGCCTGCATCCACCCGCTCCAGTGTGGAAACGGGCGCTGGACCCCTGGCTCCAGGGCGGCAGAGCCCTCTGTTCCCCCGTCAAGACCCCTGTGCCCCCACAGGGATGACCCCACAGCTGACCTTGGCCTCAGTCCAGGATTGTTTCTGGAAGGTTTTCTAAGCAGTTATTATCATTTATTTCTATGTATTTTCTCATTTCCATTATGACTTTTTCATTGACTTATAAGTCATTTAGAAATTTTTTTTAATTTCCAGACATGAGTTTTTAGTTACTTTTTTAAAATTATTGATTTCTAACTTAATTGTGTTGTCAGAAACCACGGTTTATGCCATTATTTATGTGGTTCTTTCTTTGATATTTGCTGGGCTTGCTTTGGAGCTAACACTTGACCAGTTTTATCAATAACCCCTGTGCACTGTGGAACAGGCTCAATCACCGAACGCTGAGTGACAGGGTCTAATACATCCACTAGATCAATCAAGTCTTCTACATATTGGCTTTTTTTTCCATTCTCTTGATCTCAAAAGAATGAAAGATTTTGAAAGATCAGGAGAAAGACTTCTTAAAATCATGTACTGAAGTGTACGTGTTAAATTTTGCACTAAAGAATCACCCCTTCTTGTAGCTACATCAAATCTTACGTAATTTACCTATTTAAGGTTATGTTATTATGTGAATGCAAATTTAGGTATGAATTACAAAATTAGTTTCATAAATTTAATAAATGTCATAGTAAGATACACGTATGAAGTTAATATATCTTTCACTGCATGTAACTGTGTAGTCTCCGTTTCTGTCTTAACAAGGCTTTTTGCCTGAAATCCTGTTGCGCCTGACATGAGTGTTAGCTGCTCATTAGCATTTGCTTTGTCTATTTTTCCCATGCTTTTTCTTTGAAACTTTTCATCTCCTTAGCTTTAGATGTGTCTCTTTTAATCGTGTATGGCCGGATTGGGGCTTTGTCTATCTTTTAATTGGAGGATTTTGTTGGTTCATAATTACCAGGATGACTAAAATGTATGTTTTTCCTATTGTGTTCTTTTCTGCGGCTCGTGCTTTTTTTCTCTCTTTTCTTACCTTGTTTTGGATCAACCTAATATTTCCTCTATTTTCCCTCAACTAACTGGGAAGTTTTATATTTCTGTCTTTTTGACAGTTATCTTCAATTTTTTGTTTTAATTATTTTTAAAGTTATAAACTTTATTTTATAAAATTAGATGTTTTTACAAAAATGACAGTGAGAAATACAGTCTCATGTCCATCCCAGAATTCTACTCCTCTGAAGCAGCTGTATTCATTTTCTAGTACAGGGGTTGGCAAGCTGTGGCGCATAGACCAAATCTGGCCCCTTGCTTGTTTTTGTAGATAAAGTTTTATTGGAACACAGCCAGACCCATTCGTTTATGTACTATCTATGGCTACTTTCCTGCTAGGACAGCAAAGTTGAAGAGGTGAGATGGAGCATGTATGTGCCCCACAAAGCCTCAAATATTTACATCTGGCTTTTTACAGAAAGTCCAACCCCCAGACCAGAGTGCCGCCTCATGTGTATAAACCTGGTCCGTGAACACTTCTCTCTTTATCATACAGTTTAGATCATGAGGAGGCATTATCCAATTGTGGTTAGCACCCAGGCTCACAGTTTTTGACCACTCTGAGAGCTTCATCCACATACCTCTTCCCCAAATTTCTTTGTCGCCAATTTTCCAAACATGCTTCTTCCAAGCCCTTGACCATCCAGCCAAACCATTGGCTAAAGCCCATGAATCAGTACATAATCGCACATCTGGCCATTTCTCCTTCCAAGCAAATTGCACAGTGAGGTACGCTGCTTGAAGTTCTGCCCACTGGGAAGATTTCCCTTCACCGCTGTCCTTCAGGGATGTCCTGGAAAGGGGCTATAGGGCTGCAGCTGTCCACTGACAGGTGTACCTGCATATCATGCAGAACCATCTGTGAACCAGGCCCTAGTCTTCTGTTCCTCTGTCAACTGGTCATAGGTAACTCCCCATGAGGCCATCGGTGCAGGCTGGGGAAGAGAAGGCAGGGGTGCAGGAGTGGAGACCGTGGGCATTTGAGCCACTTCCTCAGATAACTTACTTGTGCCTTCAGGACCTGCTCAAGCCCGATCACGTATATACCACTTCCATTTGATGATGGAGTGCTGCTGTGCATGAGCCACTTTATGGCTACGTGGGTCAGAAAGCACCCAGTTCATGACAGACAATTCAGGTCGCATGGTGACTTGATGACCCATAGTCAAATCTTCAGTTTCCACCAAAACCCAGTAACGGACCAAGAGCTGTCTCTCAAAAGCAGAGTAGTTATCTGCAGAAGATGGCAGGGCCCTGCTCCAAAATCCTAGAGGCCTCTGCTGTGTTTCACCTAGAGGGGCCTGCCAGAGGCTCCAAACAGCATCCCTATCTGCCACCGACACTTCAAGCGCCATTGGATCTGCTGGGTCACATGGCCCAAGTGGCAGAGCAGCTTGCACAGCAACCTGGACCCATTGCAGAGCCTTCTGTTCTGGACCCCACTCAAAACTGGCAGCCTTTTGGGTCACTCGATAAATGGGCTGGGGTAACACACCCAAATGAGGAATGTGCTGCCTCCAAAATCCAAATAGGCTGATTAGGTCTGAGACACCTTGTCTCAGATGAAACTTTGGGCTCAGAATTTTGAGTTAATGCCAGAATGAGTTCAAACTTTGGGGGACTATTGGGAAGGCATGATTGGTTGCAAAATGTGAGAAGGATATGAGATTTGGGAGGGGCCAGGGGCAGAATGATATGGTTTGTCTCTGTATCCCCACCCAAATCTCATGTCAAATTGTAATCCCCATGTGTCAGGGGAGATGCCTGGTGAGATGTGATTAGATCATGGGGGTAGATTTCCATCTTGCAGTTCTCGTGATAGTAAGTGAGTTCTCACGAGATAAGTGTGCAGCTCCTCCTCCCTCACTCTTTCTCTCCCCTGCTCCACCATGGTGAGACGTGCTTGCTTCCCCCTTGCCTTCTGTCATGATTGTAAGCTTCCTGAGACCTCCTAGCCACACTTCCTGTACAGCCTAAGGAACTGGCAGTCAATGAAACCTCTTTTCTTCATAAATTACCCCAGTTTCAGGCGGTTCTTTCTATCAGGGTGAGAATGGACGAATACAAGTAGAGACTGAGCTCAAAAGCATTTGCGCTAGGCCCAGAACACACTGTTAAGAACGTAAGAGCTATTGCTGTCTTTAGTAATATTGTGTATTATTGGCAACATCATAGCAATACGCTGCTGTGGGAGGGTCTGAGATACTTCTTTGCAGACTCCGATATTTGTCAAAACATAAAATCAGGAGCCTCATGAACAGTGTTTAAGTTTTTACATAATAATACTTTGCACCATTTGGTATATGGGTCTTTTTAAAATGGTATATGCAGATGGGTTTCCTAATATACAGAATTAGGCACACGTCTTCCGTCAGCACGTGAGTGTGAGGGATTAAATTCCTCTGGTTAGGAGTTAGCTGGCCGGGGGTTCTACTGCTGTTGTTACCCTCAGTGCACCTCAGACTCACGTTTCTCCAGCAATGAGCTCCTGTTCCCTGTGCTTAGAGAAGTCAGCCCGGGGACCAGATGGTTCTCTCCTCTTGCCTGCTCCAGCCTTGGCCTTGAGCAGCCTGGATGCCCGTGACACAGAGGGCGTCCTCCCCATGCCCTGGTCCTTCTGAGAGTGGTGGGTTGTTGTTGCTGGTCAGTACTAGGCTCAGGCTGGAGGTGGGGGCTCTCTGGTGTCGTGGCCCAGTCTCAGGCTTAGGCAGGCCTGGTACACCTGGGGCTGGGGGTGCACCTCTTGGCATCCCTACCCCATTCCCGTGTCAACCAAGCTTTGCCCTGTGCCTAAGTTGCCCACCCCTCCTCTAGCAGCAGGAGACCACTGCTTGATGTCAGTCTAGAATTCTGGGTCCACGAGGATCTCCTGCCCTTCCATGGGCCGAGGATTTTTACTCCTGACCCTCCTATGGAACAGGGGATTTGCCTGCTCCCTGGGCATAAGAGGGGTTCCACCTGCCTCAGTGATTTAAAGCTTTTGCTCCCTGCCAGACGAGCATAGTTTCATGCCTCAGCCAAAGCAGGTCTCTGCCTCCATCCCTGGGCCACCAAGGGAGGCTCTCTCCAGCCTTCTGAGACCCGCCCCAGTCTTTCTCATAGGCATCTGGGAAAGGCCATGGACAGAACGTGGAGTGAGTGAAAACCTCTTGGTGGTGGGGGCTCCCAGCTGCTCCAAACTCATGTAGCAGCCCACACTTGGCCTGTAAGAATGTGTGAAAAATTTTAGCTGATTTCTTCTGACACACTTGGAACATCTCTTACTCTCAGGTCTTGGCCAAAGTGAAATAATTTACGCATCCGGCCTTTCCCTAGAGGGCCTTGTCACTTGGAAATTTTTTCCCTTATTGTCTTTGACCTCAGGTCTTGGATGGGCTCCAAAAAGTTGTGCTTTTTGTAGATTATTTGCCTTTTTCTTGTACAGAAGGAAATGATATTCAATTGAAGCTTTTGATGTCCTAGGCAAAAAACAGAACTTCTCTACCTTAAATTTGTATGTGCATATTGAACTTAAATATTAAACTAATCAATATCTCCATTATTTCTTCCAAACAATACAAGCATTTAGAACAGTTTAACTCTTCGCACCGCTACCCACACTGTTCACATTATTGTTGTTAAGAGCTTGGTTTGGTTTCTTTTTTTTTTTTTTTTAAGATGGAGTCTTGCTCTGTTAGTCTGGAGTGCAGTGGCATGATCTCGGCTCACTGCAACCTCCACCTGCTGGGTTCCAGGGAGTCTCCTGCCTCAGCCTCCTGAGTAGCTGGGACTACAGATGCCCGTCATGCCCAGCTAATTTTTTGTATTTTTAGTAGAGACGGGATTTCACCATGTTGGCCAGGATGATCTTGATCTCTTGACCTCGTGATTCGCCCACCTTGGCCTCCAAAGTACTGGGATTACAGGTGTGAACCAACGCACCTGGCCTTTTTTTTTTTTTTTTTTTTGAGATGGAGTTTCACTCTTTCACCCAGGCTGGAGTGAAGTGACGCTATTTTGGCTCACTGCAACCTCCGCCCCCCAGATTCAAGCGATTCTCCTGCCCCAGCCTCTGGAGTAGCTGGGATGACTGGCGCCCGCCACCACCCCCAAATAATTTTTGTATTTTTAGTAGAGATGGGATTTTGCCATGTTGGCCAGGTTGGTCTCGAACTCCTGACCTCAGGTGATCCACCCACCTTGGCTTCCCAAAGTGCTGAGATGGCAGACGTGAGCTACCGTACCCAGCTGAGAATTTGGTTTCTATCTTACTTTTTACCTACTACAGATCAGCCACATTACTATTTAACATGGTCAATGTTAACTCAGATCTTCCCCTATCCTCATGAATTCCGTTACGCATCTTTCTTCTTACATCTTGGGCAGTTCTTATTAAAGAATTTTTTCTTCTTTCTGAAATATATACTTCGGAGTCTCCTACTCAAAGTGTGGCCCACAGACCAGTGGTGTCAGCCATTGCCCGGGAGCCTGTTAGAAATGCAGAAACTCGAGGTCCAACCAAGGCTGCAGGACCAGTGTTGGTATTTCAGCAAGACCCCCAGGTGATTCATCTGCACATTCACGTTGGGAAGCACTGGTTTAAAACAGTGTTGACCACATTTGCTTGATAATCGGAATCACCTGGGGAAATTGTTACAAATCCAGATGTTGAGCCCTCCCTCAGTTTGCCTGGGCCACAGTCACAAAATGCTTAGGTGGCTTAAAAACAGAAATGTATTTTCTCATAGTTCTGGGGGCTGTGAAGTCCAAGATCTAGATGCCAACTGAATCAGACCCTCTTGTCAATGAAAAGAGTCAAACTCTGTAAAATATTTGCAGAGATTCATTGTGAGCCAAATATGAGTGACCAATGGTCCGTAACATAGCCCCAGGGGGTCCTGAGAACATAGCCCCAGGGGGTCCTGAGAACATGTGCCCTAGGTGTTTAGACTGCTTTGAATTTATACATTATAGGGAGACATAGACATCAATCAATACATGTAAGATATGGCTGGGCATGGTGGCTCACACCTGTAATCCCAGCACTTTGGGAGGCCGAGGCAGGCAGATCACCTGAGGTCAGGAGCTTGAGACCAGCCTGACCAACATGAGAAACCCCATCTCTACTAAAAATACAAAATTAGCCGGGCCTGATGGTGGGTGCCTGTAATCCCAGCTACTTGGGAGGCCGAGGCAGGAGAATCACTTGAACCCAGGAGGCAGAGGTTGCAGTGAGCGGAGATCGTGCCATTGCACCCCAGCCTGGGCAACATGAGTGAAACTCCATCTCCAAAACAAAACAAAAAAAAATGTACATTGGTTCAGTCC
This sequence comes from Theropithecus gelada, assembly GCF_003255815.1. Taxonomy (NCBI): domain Eukaryota; kingdom Metazoa; phylum Chordata; class Mammalia; order Primates; family Cercopithecidae; genus Theropithecus; species Theropithecus gelada. Next base: position 31,477,870 of record NC_037668.1, on the reverse strand, counting down.
AGAAAGGTAGGACAACCCCAAGTAGGGGCCTTCAGGTAACAGGTAGATTCAAAGGTTCTCTGACTGCAGTTGGCTGGAAGAGTTTATCTAAAGACTTGGAACCAGTAGAAGGGAATGTCTGGGTTAAAATAAGGGGTTGTGGGCTGGGCGTGGTGGCTCAAGCCTGTAATCCCAGCACTTTGGGAGGCCGAGACGGGTGGATCACGAGGTCAGGAGATCGAGACCATCTTGGCTAACACGGTGAAACCCCATCTCTACTAAAAAAAAAAAAATACAAAAAACTAGCTGGGTGAGTTGGCGGGCTCCTGTAGTCCCAGCTACTCAGGAGGCTGAGGCAGGAGAATGGCATAAACCTGGGAGGCGGAGCTTGCAGTGAACTGAGATCTGGCCACTGCACTCCAGCCTGGGCGACAGAGCGAGACTCTGTCTCAAAAAAATAAATAAATAAAATAAAATAAAATAAAATAAATTAAAATAAAATAAGGGGTTATGGAGACCAAGATCCTTATTACATAGGTGAAGCCTCCGGGTAGCAAGCTTTGGAGAAAACAGATTGTAGTTCTTATCGGACTTAGTCTGTTCTCTCAGTCTTAAGGTCTCTGGTTTTGTTTGTTTTTGAGACAGAGCCTCATTCTGTCACTCAGGCTGGAGGGCAGTGGTACAATCACAGCTCACTACAGCCTCGACCTCCTGGGCTCAAGTGATCCTCCCACCTCGGCCTCCCAAGTAGCTGGAACCACAGGCACGTGCCACCACACCTGGCTAGGTTTTTCTATTTTTTGTAGAGATGGGTCTCACTGTGTTGCCCCGGCTGGTCTCGAACTCCTGGGCTCAAGCAGTCCTCCCGCCTCAGCTTCCCAACGTGCTGGGATTATAGGTGTGAGCCACCATGCCTGGCATGTCTCCAATATAAGGTGAATGCTTGTCAGCTGTGCCTGAATTCCAAAGGGAAGAGGGTATAATGGGGCACGTCCAACCCCCACTTCCCAACATGGCCTGAACTCGTTTTTCAGGTTAACTTTGGAATGCCCTTGGCCGAAGGGAGGGTCTACCAGTCACTCGGAAAGCTTAGTTTATTTTTGGTTCACACTGTCTTCCCACAGGCCACATGCTTTTTTTTATTATTATTTTATCGTTTAAAAATGTTTTCCCACTTCAATAAGCTGTTCTACCAAATGGCCACCTTCTTATTTTGTCCTCACATGGTGGAGAGAGACAGTGAGCTCTGTCACTTCCTCCTCCTCTTATGAGGGCACCAGCCTTACTGGGTTATGCCCCCCACTGGCCCTGCCCATTGAGCTGATTTTAAACCTCCTCACAGGCCCTATCTCCAAATAGTCACATTAGGGGTTAGGGCTTCAAACCATGAAGTCAGTTCATAACAAGCCCCAAACAGGGTAAGACCCAGGAATCTTGTAGGGTAAGACCTCTGAATCCCACACGCATTTGAAGCCTTGCTTGTGATCAGACAAGTTTGGGGAGCCCTGCTTGAAAGTCATCTATCAGCAGTAAACTCTTGGCTCTTGTCTATGTGAAAATTACTTTATTTAGCACTTGTCCTCCAGTGATCGTTTGATTGGTTAAACGAGTCTGAGTTGTTATTTTCTCTCAATATCTTGAAGGTTTAGCTTTCATGTCTTATGACTCCCCTTGCTGCTGTTCAGATGTGGCTTCAGAGAAAAGTGCTGTCAGCCTACCTGCCGTTCCTCCGTTGGATGAACAATCTTTTCTCCCTGTGCCATGTCCTCTTTGTCTCGGGTATTCTGAATTGTTACCATGAGTTGTCTAGCTGTGAAATTATTTTTATTTATTCTGCTGTGGATTTGTTGTGATTCCTGAAGTTGAGCACTGATAACATTTATTAATGTTGGAAAATTGTACCCATTATCTTCCTGGATTGTGTATCTCCCACATCATCCCTTTTCTCTCCTTTTCCATTTTCCACTGCATATCTGCTGTGTTTTTCCCACTGTCCTCCATGTCTTTCAGCTTTTCTTTCATATTTTCCATCTCTTTGACTTTCTCCTGCATTCTGGGTCCGTTCTTTAGAACTATACTTCATTTCACTAAATCTCTCTTCTGTTATGTCTATTGCTTAACTCAGCCTTTTGGATTTGTAGTTTTTGTTTTTTAAATCTCAACAACTACGTGGTTTCATTTCTAGAGTTTACAATGGATCCTTTTTCAAATTGATTTTTTATTGTTCCTTGTTCTTGTTTTTGATTTTTTTTTTTTTTTTTTTTTTTTTAAGATAGAGTCTCACTCTGTCGCCCAGGCTGGAGTGCAGTGGCACAATCTCAGATCACTGCAATGTCTTTCTCCTGAATTCAAGCGATTCTCATGCCTCAGCCTCCTGAGAAGCTGGGATTATAGGCGCCCACCACCATGCCTGGCTAATTTTTGTACTTTTAGTAGAGATGGGGTTTCACCATGTTGGCCAGGCTGGTCTCGAACCCCTGACCTCAAGTGGTCTGCCCACCTTGGCCTCCCAAAGTGCTAGGAGTGCAGGCATGAGCCACCACACCTAGCCTGGTTTTGATTCTTTTAAAAGCACTTCAAACCTACTTATGTTATTTTATTTTAGCAATTGGGGCCTTAAAAACCAGCCCAACACTCACTGGCATAAAACAATGATTTATTGTGAGACACCTCCACTGTTTGCCTGGGGTCATCTGACCTAGGCTGGGCTCAGCTGGGGTGCTCTGTCCATGTAACTTTCATCCTCCTACTAGAATCAGCAAGCATTCATGGGCAGATCCATCTCCTGGCAGTGAAAGAAATCCAAAAGGACAGGTGAAAACATGCAAGCCCTCTTAGGGCCCAGGCTCAGAACTGGAACACTGTCATTCCCACCTCATTCTGTTGGCCAAAGCAAGTCTCATGGGCCACCCGCAGTCAAGAAATAGAAGAAAAAAAATCCTTTGTCCCTTTTGTGGGAGCAACTATGGAGTCACATGGCCACAGCATGGCTGCAGAGAGGACTCAGGCTCCAGAGCCAGTGGTGCCAGCTGCCACACATTCTGGATCAGATCATTCCTAATTGGCAGCCTTTGGGGTTCTGGTTTTGCTGTTTGTTTTCTCTCACTAATGTAAGATTTTCTTTTTAAAAAATGTAAATACATATTCAAATTGGCTTTATCTATGGGGACTCTATGTTACTTGGGCTGAGAAGTGTTTCCCCTGGAGAATATGTATTTGTTTTCATCAGGCACCTTGGGACACTACCAGCCTGGAGTTGCTTTAAATTGGCTTCTCAGCGGAGGCTTCCTTGGCCACAGAGTTCTGTAAACTCAACAACGGCATGACAAGCCATCTGTGATCACACATCCATCGGGGAGTGTGTCTCTTTTTCCACTCTATGAAGTTCTTGGTGGCTTTGTCTCTTCTGAAAGAGGGATGGAGAAGAGAGGAAAAAGAAAAAAATGTAAATCATTTACATCAGGGTTGTTTTAGTCCGTTTGTGTTGCTCTAAAGGAGCACCTGAGACTGAGTAACTTACAGAGAAAAGAGGTTGATTTGGCTCACGGTTCTGCAGGCTGCACAGGAAGCATGGCTCCCCATCTGCTTCAGGCTGTTCCATTCATGTTGGAAAGTGGAGGGGAGCCTGTGTGTGCAGGTCATATGGCGAGAGAGAGAGAGAGAGAGAGAGAGAGAGAGAGAGAGAGGAGGTGCCAGGCTCTTTTCAAGCCACTCAGTGGCACCAAGCCATTCATGAAGAATCAGGTCCATAACCCAAACACCTCCCACCAGGTCCCACCCCCAACATTGGGGACCACATTTCAATAGGAGACTTGGTAGGGAAAAATACACCCTATCCAAACTGTGGCAGAGGTCTTATTCAAATCAAGGAATTTGGAAAGCTTTAGGAAAACAAAACTCACAGAGGACATGTCAAAAATAGTGTTTAAAAGGTAGAAAGCCTTTGTTACAATGATTGGCATATTACAGGAGTTATTCAAGCAAATATAAAAGAACAAAGAGAAGATCCTGTGTCAACTGAGTATTCAGGAAAGCTGCCCCTCTTTGGAATTATGAAAAAGAGAAATCTCCTTTTGGGGAGTTCACTGACTGTGATTCCTGTGATCGTATTTTATTATTAGGGTAAGACTTTGTTTCTTTTCAGCCATTGTGTCAAAAGGATCTCACTGTTTCTGCCTTTTCTCTTAGAAGAACAGAGACGTCAAATGGCAGTATGGGGTCTGGAGGTCTAAACCCTTTCACTCCTCCCAGGAAAGTGACCTTGGGTGTATGATCTTGCCTCCCCAACAGTTTTCCCAAGAAAAGTAGAGATGAAGTAGAGATGGGGAACCTTACAAGCTTCTTTTTTTTTTTTTTTTGAGATAGAGTCTTGCTGTGTCGCTCAGCTCACTGCAACCTCCACCCACCACGTTCAAGCGATTCTCCCACCTCAGCCTCCCGAGTAGCTGGGATTACAGACATGCACTGCCACACCCAGCTAATTTTTGAATTTTTAGTAGAGACAGGGTTTTGCCATGATGGCCAGGCCGGTCTCAAACTCCTGGCCTCAAGTGATCTGCCCGCCTTGTGATGATTAAATGAGACACTGTAAGTTAAGGGATGACGTGGTAAAAACATGCCTAGCTCATCTAACTCAGGTTTTTTTGTTTGTTTGTGTTTTTTGTTTTGTTTTGTTTTGTTTTTGGGATGGAGTCTCACTCTGTCACCCAGGCTGGAGTGCAGTGGTGCAATCTCAGCTCACTGCAAGCTCCACCTCCCGGGTTAATGCCATTCTCCTGCCTCAGCCTCCCAAGCAGCTGGGGCTACAGGCACTTGCCACCATGCCCAGCTAATTTTTTTATTTATTTTTTATTTTATTTTATTTATTTTTGTTTGTTTGTTTAGTAGAGATGGGGTTTCACCATGTTAGCCGGGATGGTCTCAATCTCCTGACCTCGTGATCCACCCGCCTCGGCCTCCCAAAGTGCTGGGATTACAGGCATGAGCCACCGCGCCTGGCCTAACTCAGTTTTGAAAGTGTTGCTCGGCCGGGCGCGGTGGCTCAAGCCTGTAATCCCAGCACTTTGGGAGGCCGAGACGGGCGGATCACAAGGTCAGCAGATCGAGACCATCCTGGCTAACACGGCGAAACCCCATCTCTACTAAAAACACAAAAAATTAGCCGGGCGAGGTGGCGGCGCCTGTGGTCCCAGCTACTCGGGAGGCTGAGGCAGGAGAATGGTGGGAACCCGGGAGGCGGAGCTTGCAGTGAGCTGAGATCTGGCCACTGCACTCCAGCCTGGGCGACAGAGCGAGACTCCGTCTCAAAAAAAAAAAAAAAAAAAAAAAAAGAAAGTGTTGCTCAGGAGCCCACTCCATCCTCAGGCAGCCCTTGATCTGCATCATCTGGTGAATTTCCCTGGGGTGGATTTCCCCCAGCAACAAGGCTATGGGAAATCCTATGTTGGGAATGCGGCAGGGGCAGTAGAGGCAGGATGCAGGCATGAAGGAGGCACAAACTTGCCTCTTCGGTTGTCCTAATTTGTTCTGGATACATCTGACTAGATGGGAAGCAAATGACTCAGAGGCACTGTTTGTGTCCAGGTCTCCCATCACACTTTGCTCCCTTTACCCTCCCTCAGGCTCCTCATTCCTGCCCACCAATCTGGTCTTCCCACTGGTTTCGCATCCCTTCTGAGTGAAGACCTTCTAGCATTTGTTACAGTGCACATCCGGTAGAGACAAATGCTCTCGGCTTTGGTCTAAAATGTCTTTATTTCACTTTCACTTTTGAAATATATTTTTGCTGGGTTTAGAATTCTAAGCTGATAGTATATTATTGTTTTTTTCAAGCACTTAAAGAGCTCATTCCATCGTCTTCTGGCCTTCATTCTTTCTGATGAGAAGTCACCATCATTCTTACATGTGTCTTTTTTTCCCCTAACTGCTTTTTTTTTTTTTTTTTTTTTTTTGAGTTAGGGTCTCGCTGTGTTGTCCACGCTGGAGTTCAGTGGCATAATCACAGCTTACTGGAACATCCCCCCTCCCAGACTCAAGTGATCTTCCCACCTCAGCCTCCCAAATAGCTGGAACCATAGGTGTCCACCATTGTGCTCAGCTAATTTTTGTTTTGTAATTTTTTTATAGAGGTGAAGTTTCTCCATGTTGCCCAGGCTGGTCTCAAACTCCTGGACTCAAGCAATCCACCTACCTCAGCCTCCCAAAGTGCTGGGATTCAAGCATGAGCCACCATGCCCAGCCCCACTGACTGCCTGAATGTGTCTTGAAATTAGTAATTCTGAATTTCTCTTTATCTTTAGTCCTCCACAGTTTGACTACGATGCCTCTGGGTATGATTTTCTTTGTATTTGCCCAGTTTGGGATACACTACCCTTCTTGGGGTAGATTTATATCTTTTGCCAACCTTAAATATTTCTTGGTCAGTATCTCTTCAAAGATTGTTCTCTGGGTCTCTAGTTACATATATGTTAAGCCATTTAACATTGTCCTACAGGTCTGAGATTTTCTGTTCAGGTTTCCTTCAGTAATATTTCAAACATTTAGAACAATTTTAGATTTACAGAAGCATTGCAAAATAGTACAGAAATTCCTATATACCCCACCCTTAGTCTCCCCTATTATGAACATCTTTCACTAGCACACAATACATTTGCCACAAGTAATGAACCAACAGTGATAATATTACTATTAACTAAAGTTCATATTCAATTCAGATTTCCCTGTTTCTCCTCATGTCTTCTTACTGTCCCAGGGTCATACCCAGAACACCACATCTTCTCAAGCTACTCTTGGCTGTCATGGTTTCTCAGACTTTCTTTGTTTTCTCGTTTGTGTTTTTGTTTCTTATGATCTTGACAGTCTTGAGGGTTACTGATGAGGTGGAATGACCCTCAGTTGGAATTAGCCTAATGGTTTTCTCATGATTAGACTGGGGTAACACATGTTGCAGAGGAAGGCCACAGGTCACAGGTACACACTTTCAATGACTTGACTTATCACTTTGATGTTAACCTTAATTGCCTGGCTGGAGGTAATGTCTGGTTTCTGCACCAAAAGTTACTTTTTTCCCTTTTTTTCATAGTGCAGTCTTTGAAAAGAAGTCACTGTGTGCAGCTCACACCAGAAGAGTGGGGAGTTATGTTCCACATCCTTAGAGGCAGAGTATTTGGATTTCTTCTGTATGAGAGATTTGTCTGTTCTCCCTCATTTATTTATTTACTCAACAATTTGTGGATATTTTTTCATACTTGGCATTATAATCCACTACTATATTGCATTGCTCAAATTGTTCCAACCCTGGCTATTGGGAGTTGTCAGTTGCTTCTGTGACCCTCTGCTGTATCCCCATTATCATGAATTTGGGGTGAGTTTTTTGGGGGGAGCACTTTCTTACTTTTTGACACTTCAGCATGCTCCAAGCTCATCTTGTATGTTTCCTACCCCAGTTGTATAATCAACCATTTTTCTAAGGAGCCCTGGCTTATTTTATTGGATAATGGTTTCAAAAACCAAGAGCTTCTAGGATAATGTGGTATCTGAAAAACAAACAGAAACCAAGAACTGGGTACTATTCGTTGCTTATTGCTACTCCTCAATTGGTGTTCCTTCTAGTCTAGCTCACCTGGCAGAGCAAAGGAATATGTATGTATACTTGAACCCATCTAGATACTCATGTCTATAAATATTTATATGTGCAACCATCTGCATCTGTATTAAGCTAAAAATGAGTTCACACTGATGTCTCCAGCTCTACTTCACCACCACATAAACCATTCTAACTTCCTTCCTTTCCTTGTCTGTAACTTCTCACTGCAACAGCAATAAGCCCAGCCACCTACTATCCACTTTTGCCATTCCAATATACATGTGTAGTGGTTTCAGAATTAAGCTGGGATCCCATGAAGGACAAACTTTATCAACTAGAGTACAGCTCTTACGTACAGCTTCCTTTGCTTTTAGTCTCATAGACTCTACTCATTTCTAAAGTTACTTAGGTCAACACTTTATTCCCCTATCCGTTTCAGTGAGATTGTTTTACACATTTGTCTTGAGTCTTATTCTGCATTTCATCCTGGGATTCCCCTGACAGTCTAAATGATTTTTTAAATTTGCATACAATAAGGTTTACTCTTTGTGCTATAAAGTTCTACAGGTTTTGACAAATGCATTCACTATTTACCATCGCAGTATTGTACAGAATAGTCACCATTCACAATCACAGTATTGTACAGAATAGTTTCACTGCCAAATGCGTTCACCATTTGTCACTTTTTGCCCCCAAGAGTCCCTTGTTCCTCACCTGTTCAACCTTTTCAACATCCATTTTCCCGAACTCCTGGCAATCACTATTTAACATCTCTCCTCTCTAAAGGTTTGTTTTTCCAGAATGTCACATAATTGGAATCAGACAGTATGTAGCTCATAGCCTTTTTGTTTGTTTGTTTGTTTGTTTTTGTTTTTGAGGCAGAGTCTCAATCTGTGTCCCAGGCTGGAGTGCAGTGATGCAATCTCAACTCACTGCAGCCTCAACCTCCCAGGCTCAAGCAGTCCTCCCACCTCAGCCTCCCAAGTAGCTGGAACTACTGACATGTGCCACCATGCTTGAATGATGCTTGCCTGCCTTGCCTGGCGTGTCTGTCCCTCCTCATGCTTTGACTCCAGAGGCAGAGCAGCCACAGGCCTCTCCTCTCCTCTCCTGGGAAGGCCTCATTCCTCTCTGGAATTTGACTCATGCTGGTTTCTCCATGTCCTCAGCTCTCGTGGGTTTCCAAAAGTGCCCATGCTGTAGCTTCTCCAGCTTGTTCTCCTGGCTAGGGTGGGGGCCACAGTCAATTTCAACTTTCTGCATCCTAATCAGAAGCAGAAAGCCCTTGCCCTCCTTGTCACCACTTTGGTCGGAGGTGATGTCCTTCGAATCCACCCTTTTGCTGAGGTGCGGTCCTCTGGAGTCCACAGTCCAATCTGTGGTCCATAGGCTCTGGGTTACTGCAATTGGCAAACCCCACAGAGCAGCCATGTCTTCCACTCACACTCACCGCCTCCTTTCCTTTGCTGGCCTGGGGGGTTCCTTTGCTCTGAAGCTCAGCCTTGCCCTTCAGCACTTTGCCTTGATGTGTGCAGTATGCAGCACTTTCTCCCTGTTTCCACTGGGCAATGGGCTCCTTGAGGCCTGGGCCCTGTTGGGCTCACATGTGAACTCCAGTGCCCAGCATCTGACCTGGCTCAGTCATCATCCAATGTTGGGTTAATGGCTTTTTGAATGGCCAGACCCCCAAGGACCTGATATTTTTGTGGCTTCTAACACCCTCTCTGCAGTCTCTGCCCAGGGCTAGGCCAGGTTCCAGGCCTAACAACAGCCCTGACCTGAATGAGCCCTGTTCCTTCCTTCTACTCAGTCCTCTGTGTGCCTCACTGCTGGGGAAATTCGGCCCCAAGCCAGTTCTGAGGGTAGCCAGGCCTGGCTTGTCATCTCTCTGGACCTGCGGTCCCCTCTTCTGTCCACCCCACCCTCCTCTCCCACACCTCTCTCCAGGCAGTTGGCAGCCATCCCAGGAGCCCCTGATGCTGACCAGGCAGGCCCCTCACAGCAGTCAGTGGAGGGATGGAGGGAGGGTGGCTTGGCACTTTCAGCGGACAGTGAGGGTGGAGGGGCGGGGGACAAGGGTCATTAGTCAGCAGGAAGTCACCCTCTCTGAAAGGGCCCTGTCCCTCTAAATGAGCCTGCCCTGTGGGACTCCAGGAGCGTGCCACCTTGTGTGGGCCTGGCCAGGGTCAGGAAGATCCTGAGGCAGAGGAGGCTGTCGGGAAGAGAAAGGGCCCATCTCAGGACCCCTCTAGGCCCTGGTACATCCGGGATCTTGGGATGCGTGGAGGGAGAATTAAAGGGTGGGGCTGGCGAGGCAGGACACACTGCCCCCCATTCAAGCCCAGCGGGAGACAGAGAAGCAGGCCCTGCAGTGAACTCTGTGGATCTCCTGTCTCGCTGCCCTGGGGACCAGCCCTCACTACAGAGGTAGGGCTGCAGCACCCAGCACTGTGGGAAAATGCCGTGCTGCCCTAGGGAGGCCCCCAGCACCCCAGGGAGATGCAGGCAGGAGGCTGCAGCTGAGCGCTGTGTTTCTTCCCAGGGAAGCAGCTGTCATCCCTTGCTAGCCGGCTGGGCTTCTTACAGGAGGAGAGGACCTTTGTAAAACGAAAATCCCGAGGTAGCCTTTGCCTTCCCTTCCAAAACAGCCCCAGGCAGGTGGGTGCAGGCCTCCCAAGGTGGGGGGACTCCGTGGAGGGGCAGAGGCTGGGTTCTGCCCAACGCTCACATGCCGAAGGAGGGCCATGGGGAGAGGACAGCGGCGGGGACCTCAGCCGGGTGCACCTGCTGAACGCAGGAGGCTTGCTGGGCACTGTGGATGCTCCGCTCCAGCTCCTGCATGACCTCGGCACATTCAATTTCACCGGCTGGCACAGGGGTGGGGCAGGTTGGGGCAGGGCATGCAGAGAGGGGCAGCAAGGCAGGCTGCCTGGAGGAGCTGGCCCTGGCAGCAGGTGAGAGTGGGCTGGGCAGAAGGCAGGAGGGCAAAATGGCTGGCTTCAGCCCTTGGGGCCTGGAGCGGCTGTGGGGGTCCATGGAGGCAGAGAGTGTAAAGGGGCTCCCAGGTCCCTGCAGGGGTCAAGGACAAACGAAGCTCACTATCACCGAAGGCCTCAAGCCTGAGCCACCTGGGGAGGACTTGGGCAGCCAGGCTGGACAACCCATGGGGGTGGAAGATGGGGTGGAGGGCCACACCCCAATGACCCACACCAAGCCTATGCCCTGGTTACCCTGGCCTTGCCCTACTGGCTTCAGCCCATGCTCCACCCACCCTCACCTTGCCCCGCCCACCCCAGTCTATGCCCAGCCCCAAGCCACACCCACCAGACCTTGCCCCGCCCACACCCACTCCAATCCTGCCCCACCCTCTCTGTGGCTCCCCGTGCTCAGGCTGCTCCTTGTCCGCAGGGATCCCAGAGACCCAAGAGGTGAGCGAGGTCTGCACCACCCCTGGCTGCGTGATGGCAGGTAAGCCTGGCCCCCTTGCCGTCCACAGCCTGCCCAAGGGCTGGGGGCTTCCGGCTGACACTGACACAGGCCCCGCCCAAGGCCCAGGGGAGCAACTCCAAGAAAGGGCCCTTAGAGCTGGGTGGGCCGGACTCGCTGTGGAGTGGGGGGAGCTGGTGTTCTGCTGGCATCTGGCACCCGCTGGGCCCCCAGTCCCCAGCCTCCAGCAGCCAGGCCCTGTAGCAACAGCCATCCCGCCCCAAGAACCCAGCGGCTTTTGTCCACATGTATAGAAAGAAAGGTTCAATGAATAGCCCCACTTTCTTACCTCAAATTTTCAACCAGGAATTTGTCTTAAAATTGGGAGTCAGGTACCACTATTTGCAGATGACAAAAACTGTTAACATGCTGTGAAAGCACCAATAGTGGAGAAGCTCTGGACTGTGACTCTTCTGCCCGTGTTGGGGGCCGGGGGGCCTGTGGTCGCGCCTTCTGTGAGGTCCCCAGTCCCAGAGGTGGAGTGGCCAAGACCAACTGGGACAGAATTTGAGGGGGCCGGGCACGGTGGTTCTCACCTGTAATCCCAGCACTTAGGGAGGTGGGCAGATCACAGGTCAGGAGATCGAGACCATCCTGGCTGACACAGTGAAACACTGTCTCTACTGAAAATACAAAAAAATTAGCAGGGCGTAGTGGCAGGCACCTGTAGTCCCAGCTACTCGGGAGGCTGAGGCAGGAGAATGGCGTGAACCCAGGAGGTGGAGCTTGCAGTGAGCCGAGATCGCGCCACTGCACTCCAGCCTGGGCGACAGAGCAAGACTCGATCTCAAAAAAAAAAGAATTTGAGGGACGGTCTTGGGTCAGGGGTGCAGCCCAGCTACTCCAGTTGAAAGCTTTCAGTGGAAAGCCTGGGGCTCCCCTGTCCACTGCACATTCGGAGTTGCTGGGGCAAAGCCAGCCCCTCTGGGAGAATATAAACCCCCATGGTGGTGAGAGTTGCCCCTCTGTCTGGGGACCAAACACACTGACGTGTAAGGGGGCAGGGGGCAGAGTCGGGACAGAAAGGCCCTGGTGGACAGCCAGGACCTGGGCCCAGCTCACAGGGCAGGTCCACCAGCTGAGCACCTCCTGTGAGCCGGCACCGTCTCAGCCATCGCCTCGGCCTGCAAGTCAGAGTGCTGGTGTTCCCAGATTCACAGACAAGGAAATGAGTCTCGGAGGGTTGGGGCTCAAGGTCGTAATAAGTGAAAACCCAGCCAACTCATGCCGGAATTCCCAGCAACTCTGGAGGCCAAGGTGGGCCACCTGAGCCCAGGAGTTCCAGACCAGCCTGGGCAACACAGGGAGACCCTGTCTCTACAAATAAATGTGTTTTGAAAAGCATTCAGGCGAGGTGGCACACACCTGTGATCCCAGCTACTCGGGAGGCTGAGGTGGGAGGATCGTTTAAGCCCAGAAGTTCAAGGCTGCAGTGAGCTGTGATCACACCACTGCACTCCAGCCTGGGCCACAGAGTGAGACCCTGTCTCCAAAAATAAATAAGTGAAAACCCTAGCACTGAATCCAGGTTGGGGGATTCCCTCTCTGCAGCTCAGAGAGGGTGGTTAACTCTCCCAGGGCACACAGCTGCAACTGGATGGACAGCAGCCCCTTCCCGAGAGACCAGGCTGCCTCTTGGACCGGAAGGCAGGCTTCTGGACTGTCCACAACTCTCTCTGTCTCCCCTCTCCCTGCTCCACGCCATGGGGATGAGCAGCCGCCAGGATCCTCCAGAACATGGACCCGACCACGGAACCATGTAACGACTTCTACCAGTTTGCGTGCGGAGGCTGGCTGCGGCGTCACGTGATCCCCGAGACCAACTCAAGATACAGCATCTTTGACGTCCTCCGCGATGAGCTGGAGGTCATCCTCAAAGGTGGCAGAGCATGGCCAGGGGAGCAGCGGGGTGACACCGAACAGGACGGCACTGGGCCAAGAGTTGGTCCTGGCTGTGTCTCGCCCCTGTTTCTGCTTCCTTCTTGGTCCAGTGGGCACGGAGGAGAGGGAATAAAGACCCAGCAGCTGGAGGGCCGCCTCTTGCCGAGCGCTGCAGGGGGGGTGGGGACCTGTGACCTGGCCCCCACAGCCTCGTCAGGCCTCTGTCCAACCTTTTCCTGTGCCCACAGCGGTGCTGGAGAATTCGACTGCCAAGGACCGGCCGGCTGTGGAGAAGGCCAGGACGCTGTACCGCTCCTGCATGAACCAGAGTGAGTGGGGGCCGCCAGGAAGGGGCCGAGGCGGGGGACGGGGGCGGGCTGCCCCTGCCAGGGCCTAGCACAGCCCCAGGACTCCATGGCTGCCCCTAGGGCAGGAGTGGGTGCCTTCGGGACTCATGCCAGAGGGTCTGTGTGCTGTGTCCTGCTCCCAGTCACGGGGTCCAGGCTCACAGTAATGCCAGCTGCCCTGCGGCCTCATTCACACCCCAACCCCAGCACAGACCACACGTTCCAGGCTGCAGGAAGACTGTGTGTGTGTGTATTATATGTATATGAGTATGTGTATTATACATTGTATACATGTGTATTATACATTGTATACATGTATTGTATACATGTGTATTATACATTGTATACATGAGTATGTGTATAATACATGAGTATGTGTATACACATGTATATTATACATGCATATTATACATTTATGTGCGTATATGTGTGTTGCGTGTATATGTAGGCATGCACATTGTGTGTGTTTATGTGTGTGTGTGTGTATATATGTATATGTGCACATGCATGCATCTGTGTATATGTGTATATGTGATTTGTGCATGTGTACATGTGGGTACATGTGTTGTGTGTGTGTGTATGTATATTGTTATGTATATGTGTATATGTATGCATGCAGTGTGTATATATGTGTGTGCATTATGTGTGCACGTGTGTTATGTGCACATCACATGTGTATTGTGTATAGTGTATAAGTGTATTATGTGCATATGCATGTATGTGTATACATATATATTCTATGGGTGTGTTGTGTGTGCATATGTGTATGTTGTGTGTGCACGTATGTGTGTATTGTGTGTGTATTATATACATATGTGCTGTGTGTACTTGTGTACATGTGTATATGTGTGTATGTATATGTATATATGTGTATGTGTGTATGTGTGTACGTGTTGTGTGTGCATTTTATGTGTGTGTCATATGTGTGTGTGCATGTGGATGTATGTGGATGTGTGTATGTGTATATGTGTATGTGTGTATATGTGTATATGTGTATGTGTGTATATGTGTATATGTGTATGTGTGTATATGCGTTATGTGTGTTTTCTATGTATGTGTCATATGTGCATGTGTGTGCATGTAGATGGATGTGGATGTGGATGTGTATATGTGTATGTGTGTATATGTGTTTTGTGTATATTGTATACATGTGTCATGTGTGTGTGGATGTGGATGCATGTGGATGTATGTGGATGCATGTGGATGTATGTGGATGTATGTGTGTGGTGTGGGGCAGATTATCCATGTTTCAGTTCCCATTAAAGGAATTCACGTGCTTGGAGCGCCCCCGGCCCAGCACCGTTTAACTCCTCCACTTGGGGGTCTGCAGGCCCAGCCTGTGGTTGTGGCTACGTAGAGACAGCTCCTCCACTGAGCACCAGGGTTCAGGGCTGGCTGTTCTCCCCAGGGGGTCTCGTGGAGCCTCCGCCTGACAGTGGAACTCGCTGGGACCCTGGCTTTAGGGGGCGTCTCCATGAGACCCCTGCTTGGGTGCACTGGGCTTGTCTCCTCCCCACGGAAACTGAAGGCTGGGCCCCCAGTCTGGGCAATACCCGCAGCTGCAGACAACTTCCTGTGTCCTCACCTTTACTTAATTTTTGGCCTGAGAGGCTGAATATACAAAGGGCAGGGGCCAGACCATGTGGAAAACCGGAACGCGACTCCGGACCTGCAGCCCAGCCCGGAACCCATCCCTTCATCCTCAGTGGGCAGCCCAGGAGGTCAGACGGCACCCCCACGGCATCCGGCCCCAAACAGCCGGGGCCTGCCTCGTCCCTGGCAGCCTCCCCTGGAATGTCTGTCCCTGCTTCCAGCGGAGGACCCGAGCCAAGCCCGGAGGAGTCCAGCCTCTAGTGAGCCCGCCACAGCGTCCCCAGGCCAGCGGCCCCCACTCGGCCCACCTGGGCCTCCCCTCTTCCACTAGGAAGCCCTGCCGCTCCTTGCAGGCCTTTGACCTGACAGTGCGCCTGCCATGCTGTGCCAGCCCCGAAGCCTTCGCTTTGCCCTCTGGGTGGTCTTCACTGATTCCCACAGTGACTCTCTCCGTGTCCCCACCTTTACTTAATCTTCCACTGCAGGGCTCCTGAGCTGCTGGTCAGGGCCCCACCATGCTGAGCTGAGACACAGGACACACACAGGCCCCAGGGCTCCCCTGCCTCCCCCACACCCCCTCCCAGCCCACCCGGCACCCACCGCCGCTGCCTGAGTCCTCGCCGAGGCTTGGCCTGCGCCCAGAGCCTCCACTCCTCTCCCAGGCTCCTCGCTTGCTGGCCGGCTCCCAGGTCCCAGGGGCTCCCTCCCACCATCCTCTTTGTCCCTCGGGGCTCGTGCGCTTTTCTCAGCCCCCAGGTCTCCTTTCACACCCGTATCCAGCCTCAGCCTCCGCCTCCAGCGCTGCAAAGCTGCCAGGATGCTGCTCTGTGAGGGGAGGGTGCAGGTGTAAAGGCCCAGGCTGGGAGGCCGCCTCTCGCCGAGCACTGCAGGGGGTGTGGGGACCTGTGACACCGGCCAACAGTGCCCCCACAGCTCTGTGTCGTGGCACGTGAGCCACAGGGAGGCTGGGAAAGTGACCACTGCCTCCCTCCTCAGGTGTGATAGAGAAGCGAGGCTCTCAGCCCCTGCTGGACATCTTGGAGGTGGTGGGAGGCTGGCCGGTGGCCATGGACAGGTGGAATGAGACTGTAGGTAAGGCCGGGCCTGGTGGCAGCCTCACAGACAAACGGAACAGGACCAGGGCCAGGACTCCTTCGGCCCGAGACTTTCCAGGAGGGGACCCCACCCCCACCCCCAGCTGCCTGCTCTCAGGAGCCCCAAGAGGCCCAACCCAGCCAGGGCAACCTCGGGGTCCTGGGAGGTGGTTTAGGCTCCATGCTGGGGAGTTGGTGCCCTATAGCCAGTCCCATTCAGCCCTGCAGAGGGACGCCCCTCCTCAGCCCCTAGGAGCACTTGACGCTCAGGCCCCAGCCAGGCCCCGGCCCCAGGGTTCCCCACTCTAAGCATGCGCTCCATTCCCCTGGGGGCAGGAGTGACGCCCCACGTGGCTGGCAGCCCTGACGACCCCATGCTGCGCCCAACCCCCTCCCGTCACCTGGGGGCCCGCCTGTGGCTCCTGGGCTGTTAGGGAAAGTGTCTCCTGTATTCCCCAGTCCCTAAGGCGCACAGGTGAGCTCTCCACCCTATGGCCCCCTAGTTCCTAGCTCCAGAGGCCAGATTCACTGACAAGGGGCCGGGCTGGGACCCCAGGGCCCGCCAGTCTCCAGAGCAGGGCGCTGCCTCCCCAGGACTCAAGTGGGAGCTGGAGCGGCAGCTGGCACTGATGAACTCACAGTTCAACAGGCGCGTCCTCATCGACCTCTTCATCTGGAACGATGACCAGAACTCCAGCCGGCACATCATCTACGTACGAGCTGCGCCGGTGGGCAGGGGTAGGCAGGGTCCCCGAGCCTGGCTGGGGGCTCTCGCAGCACAGCAGGAGGACAGGCCAGGCGGTCAGGGAGTTCCAGGGTCTCCTGGGGCCTGGGCTCCTGGCTCCTGTCCACGTCCATGGGCCCAGGGACGAGCTGCTGCTGCTGGAGTTTCTGTCAGGCCTCCTGGCCGAGCTGGTGGCCACAGCGGAACCCAGCTCTGGTCAGAGGGGCAGGGCTCCTGAACAGCAGGGCTGGAACCAGGGCAGGAGGCCCGACCTCAGGGAGCCACTGCTGGCCACGGGCTGGAGGCCAAAGAGAAGCACACGAAACAAATATGCGCCCCACTCTGGGGGACCCGCGGGTGCTGCGAGGCCCAGAGCAGCCTGAGCCGCTGCCCCCCACCCCCGCCACCCTCTCCAGTCCAGTCCAGCCCAGCACCATCACTCAGGGCAGGGCCTGGGCTCCCGGGTCCAGCACGAGCTCTGCCACCAGCTCCTGGGCAGAGCATGTGTCCACGGGGCACAGTCCTGGGGGGAGGAGGCTGCTGCCTGCCTCAGCCAGGCTGTGGGGACTCCGGGCCCCGTGCCCAGGCTCACACCTTCTGTGTTTCCAGATAGACCAGCCCACCTTGGGCATGCCCTCCCGAGAGTACTACTTCAACGGTGGCAGCAACCGGAAGGTGGGTGGGTCCTCACCACAATGCCAGACGACCCCACGACACCCCCTCGCCCCCTACCGCGTGGCCTAGCCCTCCTGTAGCCCACCTGGCTTTCCCTCCCTAAAGCTGGTGTTATGAGCACCTGTGGAGGTTGAGCCTGGAACTGAGGGCGGGGGGTGCAGACGCAACCCATTGCTTGCCACCATCCTGGGGGGACGTTGCCCCAACACCCGGGCCAGGCCTGGTGACAAACTCAGCTCAGCAGCAGCCCCGTGGGGCAGAACTGCCCTCCCCGTCCGGTCGTCCCGTCATACAGAACCAGGCCCCACGCCTGCTCCACCTCCCCCCTCCCGTCATACAGAACCAGGCCCCGCGCCTGCTCCACCTCCCACGTCCCGTCATACAGAACCAGGCCCCGCGCCTGCTCCACCTCCCCCGTCCCGTCATACAGAACCAGGCCCCGCGCCTGCTCCACCTCCCCCGTCCCGTCATACAGAGCCAGGCTCCGCCGCACCGGATTGCTGGGAGGGCCCCTGGAGATCTGAGCACAGGCAGCCAGGCCCCACGCCTGCTCACCTCAAGGGGCTGTCAACAGAGGAGAGCGATGAGGACCCCCACTGTGGACAAGGGGACCTTGAGGCCAGCAGGCCCAGGGCTAGCCCGGGGTGCAGGGAAGGGTGGGGAAGGACAGGGAGCAGGTAAGGAGGGCACAGGCATCCAGGCACCAGGGCAGAGGTGAATAGGCATGAGGCATGAATGCCCCAGAGGGCCAGACACAATCCAGGGGGCCTCCTGGTGAAGGTGGGCTATGAGCTAGACTTTGAAGGATGACCAAATCCAGAGGAAGGGCCGTGTGGCCAAAGGTGGGCAGTGGTGCTGAGAGAACCAGGCCAGAGCAGGAGGGACTGGAGCATCTCAAAAGCGCCATGTATGGCCATGTGTTCAGACCAGGCAGCTGTGGGCTGAGCCTGGCCAGGGCATTGGCCTGCACTGGGGAAGCCCTGCCCAGCGTGAAGAAGGCAGCTCCCTGAGGAGCAAGCTTCCTCAGGATCCAACTCCTGACCCTCAGGCCAGGGAGCACCTGGGTAGGGAGGCCCCAATTAGCCCTGGCACCCACCACCCCAGCACCCACAGCCCTGGCACCCACAGCCCCAGCAGGCCCAAATTAGCCCTGGCACCCCCAACCCTGGCACCCACCACCCTGGCACCCACAGCCCCAGCACCCACAGCCCTGGCACCCTCTCTGTGCCAACTCTTATAGGCAGCCACACAGTTTAAGCCCTGAGCAGTCCCGCAGAGTAGGTCCCCTGTCCAGAGGCTCGGGCACAGGTCATGCATCTGAGATGCTCCCACTCGGCACTCTGTGTGCCTGAGAGCCTGCTGGTCAAGGTGGGTGGACGCACGTCAGGGGCTGCCCCGTGTCCTACGCCCACCCCACCCCCACAGAGAGCTCTCTGAGGGTCATGGTGGCCAAGGTCGTCCAGCCCCGCCCGGCGTCCTTTGGCCCAGGTGCGGGAAGCCTACCTGCAGTTCATGGTGTCAGTGGCCACGATGCTGCGGGAGGACACAAACCTGCCCAGGGACAGCCACCTGGTGCAGGAGGACATGGCACAGGTACTGGAGCTGGAGACGCAGCTGGCCAAGGTAAGGAGGCCGGGGTGGGCGGGAGCGGGCAGGAAGTGGCCCGGGAGCCCCAGATGACGTGGCTTGCCAAGGTGAGGGGGTCCCGGGTGGGCCGGTAGCAGGCAGGGAGTGAGCTGGGAGCTCGAGGGGGCTTCCTGGCCACCCACCTGTGTGACCGCTCTCCCCGGCGCAGGCCACGGTACCCCAGGAGGAGAGGCACGACGTCATCGCCCTGTACCACCGGATGAGCCTGGAGGAGCTGCAAAGCCAGTTTGACCTGAAGGTGAGGCCACACCACACAGGAAGCCGGCACTGGCCGGGCGGAGACTCGTGGGGGACATGGAAGTGACCCTCTGAGAGGGCACCCTGCCTCACATTTAAGCTCAGAAACATTCCCTATCCCCGAGCAGGGAGACCCTGTATCTGATCACTCAAACCTGCTGCAGAGCAGCACCAGCCCGATTTCTAATGTCATTGGGACAGCAGTGCCAACTGTGCCGTCCTGGAACAGAGTCACCCATTGGTGCGGTGCTGTGATGGCCCCGGTCTTCTGAGCAGGAAACGGAGGCCTTAGGGGGCTGCTGATGTGTGGGGTGTGCAGGGTCCCACCCAGGGCTCTCAGACCCCAGGTCTGGCTCAGAACCTTAGCAGGGTGCTGCCTCCCAGTCCTGCCTGCCCTGAGGGTAGCAGCTCCCCCTGGCCACACCTTCAGGTGCTCCCCTCCCCAGTGCCCAGGCCAGGCACTGCCCTGTGCTTTGAGGTGGGGGCTGGAGAGGAGCAGCCCAGCCTGGGAAGGGACAAGTTCCCCACTCCTTCCGCCAACTCTCACCCTGCTGGAGCAGCCGGCCTTCTCAAGGGCCTCCTCCCCAAGGAGGCGCAGGTGTGCAGCTTTGGCAAAGGGCGCCCAAGTCAGCGAGGGAGGGCAAGGGCAGAAGGGGGTCCAAAGCTCCTGCCCCCTCAACCAGGGGATGTCCCTGAGTGTCTGGAGCCACAGCTCTTGCCAAGGGCAAGATAGAGAGACTCTGGGGAGAGCCTCGCCCCAGGGCACCTAGTGCCCTGGAAGGCTGGTGGTCTCTAGATCGGTGCTGGTCTCCAGGGCTGGCCTGCAGGGACACACCTTCCCCAACATCCCGCCGCCCCTCACACCCAGAACACACGCAGTGGGGCCAGGCTCTATTCTGGCCCTGGGCTTTATCCCCTTCCCAAACAAAGGCCTGTCTCGATCGAGGTTCCAGTGCGGGAGAGGGACAGGAAAGCAGAGTGACCTCTAAAACGTATCAGAAAGACAGAAACGGGGCATGGAAGCGGCCCGCTGAGAGGGCACCTTGCCTCACGTTTATCCCCGAGCAGGGAGACCCTGTATTTGATCACCCAAACTTGGTGAGGATGAGCTCAGCCAGGACAGCAGACAGGAGGGAAAGCCTTGCAGAGAACCAAGGGCCATGGCTGTCTGGGGCCAGCGTGTCTCACACAGCAATTCCCAAGGGTCTGGGGCAGGGACTCCCGGCTAGTGAGTGCCAGGCCTAGAGAGAGATGGAGTAGGAAGTAAAGCGGGGCACACCGTGTCTGACCTTGGGGGCCACTTTAAAGTCTCAGACTCTGCCCAGGAAGGGTGGGGGTACGACAGGACGTGACCTAGTTCACAAGTAAGAGTGAGTAAAGGGGACGGGGCAGGTGGCAGAGAAGCCAATCAGAGGCTGCCACACAGCCCGGGTAAGAGATGGCAGTTCTGTCAAGTGGGCTGCCCGTGGTGGATTGATTTCGGAGGTGGAGCCAACAGGGTTTGCAAACGGACTAAATATGGAAGTGAGAGAACTCAGACGGCCTGAGGTTGCGGTGGAGACATCACAATGGCAGGTTCAGGGGAGCGTCCAGGAGCCCAGGGTTTGGGGACATTTAGTTTACAATGCGTTTATGATGTTCAGAATTGCCCCAAAGTGAACACGTCCACACAACCACCTCTCAGATCCTCAGATCAAGACTTACATGACCACCGACATCTCAGAAGCCTCCACATGCCCCTGCCTAGCCCCTGTGCACGCCTCCTTCCCTGGAGAAGATGATCCTGACTTCTCCCTGGAGGGAAGCTGGTCCCTGACGTGGCCTCTCGATTGCTGAGTGGCCTCTGACTCTAGGAAGAGACCCTGACTTCTCCCTGGAGGGAGGCCGGTCCCTGACGTGGCCTCTCGATTGCTGAGTGGCCTCTGACTCTAAGAACATGCGACAACTCGGGTCCCAGTGTGCTGTCTCTGGGCCTTTTCTGAGTGACACTGTCGTGCCCATGCCTGTGGGTGCCTGTGGCAGGCAAGTGGGTGGGACTGGAATTGCTGGGTCGAAGCACACGCATCTGTTCAACAGTAACAGGCACTGTCTTTCCCCAGAGTCATCCAGGGATGTGTGCTCCCCAACAGCGGCTGGTGCCACATGCTCGCCCGTGCTGGGTGGTGTCCGTCCTCACCTTAGCCATTTGTGCACCTGTGTAGTGGGGTTTCATCTGGGTTCAACATGACTTTCCCCAAGGGCAGATAAGGTTAAACGCCATCTCCTGTCAACTGGCCAATGTCGTTCCCTTTTGTGGAATGTCTGTTCGAGTCTTGCCCATTTGTTCTATCGGGCGATCTTTCTCTTATTGCTTCTTGGAGTTACCTATTTTAGATGTGACTCCTTGGTCAGCTTATATGTACAAATGTTCTCCCCACTGGGCAGCTTTGCTTTTTTACTCTCATAAGAGTTTCTTTGTTTTGAAGGAGGCTATTAAATGGTCCAATGTATTGACTTAGCAAACGTGTGCAGATCTCTTCTTCGTGGTTAGTATTCTTTGTGTTCTGCTAAAGAACTCTTTGCCTACCCTCAAGGTTGCTTAGGTCTACAATCTACTTTGAGTTGACTTTTTTAATGAGCAGTGAGATGTAGGAATTGTTTCTTTCTTATGGATTTCCAGTCAATCAGCACCATTTATTAAAAAGAGCCCCCTGTGAGTCCCTGGTCTTGGTGCTTTCTGTGTTATAAATCAGGCGTCCCTGTGTGTCTTTGTGTGGGCCCATATGTGTATTTCTGGACTGTCTTCTGCCCCACTGGTCTCTTTATCTACCCAAGTGATAACCCCTACCCCCTCACTCCTTCAGCTTTATAATGTCTTGGTAGTCAGTAGAGTATGTATGTCAACTTTGTTCTTCAAGAGTGTCTTGATAATTCTCAGTCCTTTGCATATTCATATGAAACTTAAAATCAGCCTGCCATTTGCATACACACACACACACACAAAGAGAAAACCCTGCTAGAAATTTGATAAGGATCACTTTGAATCTCTGTATCAATTTGGGGAAGACTTTGCAATGCCGAGTCTTCCAATCCATGAACATGGTATATGCTTCCGTTTATGCTTCAGTTTTTCTTAATAACTTTTAAAACTTTCAATGTCAAGTTCTTATACATATTTTATTAGATATATTCCAGGTGTTTGGTTTTCTACTATAAATAGAATCATTTTGAAGTTATCTTATTTGTTGCTGACATATGGAAATACTGACTTTGTAAATATGCAGTCTTAATGCACTTAATTCTGGTTGTTTATTTGTAGAATAAACAAAATCATATCATTTGTGAAAAACAACGGGGGCTTGGGTTTTTTGTTTTTGTTTTTGTTTGAGACAGGGTCTCACTCTGTCACACAGACTGGAGTGGAGTGGCACGATCATGGCTCACTGCAGCATTGACCTCCTGGGCTCAAGCCTCCTGAGTAGCTGGGACCACAGGAATTCACCACCACCATGCCTTGGCTGATTTTTTGTTTTGTTTTTTGTTTTTCAGAAACAGGGTTTCTCTATGTTGGCCAGGCTGGTCTTGAACTTCTACACTCAAGCAGTCCTCCCGCCCTGGCCTCCCAAAGTGCTGGGATTACAGGCATGTGCCACCATGCCTGGTCCAGTTTTATTTATTCTCTTTCAGTTCTTACTGGCTTTATTTCATGATAGTAGACATTAGAAGAAAAGCACATACATTCTTACCATTAAATTTTATGTTTGGCTGGGCACAGTGGCTCACACCTATAATCCCAGCACTTTGGGAGGCCAAGGCAGGTGGATCACCTGAGGTCAGGAGCTTGAGACCAGCCCGGCCAACATGGTGAAACCCTGTTTCTACTAAAAATAAAAAAACTAGCTAGGTGTGGTAGCACATGCCTGTAATCTCAGCTACTAGGAAGGCTGAGGCAGGAGAATTGCTTGAACCCAGGAGGCGGAGTTTGCAGTGACCTGAGATCACGCTGCTGCACTCCAGCCTGGGCAACAAAGCGAGACTCTGTCTCAAAAATAAATTTAAAAAAAAAGTTACGTTTGCTATGGAGTTTTATTGCTGCTGCTTCATACATTTCCTTTATCAGATTATATAACTTTCCTTCTATTTTTCTTTTTTCTTTCTTTCTTTCTTTTTTTTTTTTTTATTTGAGACAGAGTCTTGCTCTGTCACACAGGCTGGAGTGCAGTGAAGCAATCTCAGCTCACTGTAACCTCTGCCTCCCAGGTTCAAGCAATTCTCCTGCCTCAGTCTCCCAAGTAGCTGGGATTACAGGCGTGTGCCACCATGCCCAGCTAATTTCTGTATTTTTAGTAGACACAGGGTTTTGCCATGTTGGCCAGACAGATCTTGAACTCCTGGCCTCAGGTGATCCACCCACCTCAGTCTTCCAAAGTGTTGGGATTACAGGCGTGAGCCACTGTGGCTGGCCCCTTCTATTTTTATTTGCCAAGCGTTTTTATTATGAACAGATAGCAGATTTTATCAAATGCCTTTTCTGCACCTGTTGAAATGATTATGTGACTTTCCTCCTTTATTCAGTTATCGTAGTGGATTAAAATGATTTGATTTTCAAATGTTATGCCGAACTCGTATTCCTTGAATAAATCTAATTCAGCTGTGAGGTATTATGGCATTTTGTACAAGTATGGCTAGGTTCTATTTGCTAATATTTTGCTTAGAACTTTTGTATCTATGACATAAATGAGACTGGCTTATTATTTTCTCTGCTTATAATATCCTATTTTGGTCCTCATAAATCAAGCTGAAAAGCATTTTCTCGTCTCTGGAAAGTTTTAGTAAGATTGGCAGTTTTCCTTAAATGTCAGATAGAATCCACTGGTAAAGCCAGATGGGTCTGGAAATTTCTTTTTGAAAATTTTTTAAATGAAAGATTCCATTTATTTAACCTAGAAGACTATTCATATTTTCTATTTCTTTTTTTGTTGTTTTTGCTAAGTTGTGTTTTTCTAGGAACTTGCCTGTTATACTTAGGCTTTCACATATATCTGCATGATCGCTTGGGTTTTTACAGCTGTAGGCTCTGTAATAATGTCACCCACCCTTTCCTGATTCTGATTACCTGCACGTTCTCTCTTATTCCTTGAACATTCTTCAATGGGGGCTGGGTTTCTTAGGTTCGCAGGAACTGTTTCTCCCTCTCTCTCTCTCCCTCTTTTCTCCCCACTTCCTCTATCCACAGGGATTTAACTGGACTCTGTTCATACAAACTGTGCTATCCTCTGTCAAAATCAAGCTGCTGCCAGATGAGGAAGTGGTGGTCTACGGCATCCCCTACCTGCAGAACCTTGAAAACATCATCGACACCTACTCAGCCAGGTGAGGCCCAGGGAGGGTCTCCAAAGGCCTCAGCATCTTTGCCCCTGCTCTCCCATCCTCCCCAACACAGCTTCTGCTCCCAGGAGGGGACCCTATGAAGCATCTGCCCTGAGGGGTGTGGGACATGATGGGTTAAGCTTTAGTGACCAGTGGAGCCTTACATTAAAGATGTGTCACATCCCAAGCACCCGGGGCAGATGGGCTGGATCTTGGAGAAGGTTTTCTCCAGCACCCGTAACTCTCTGTTTGGGGTGGAACGTGCTGGCCAAGGGCCCTAGGCCATATCTCCTCCCTTGCAAAGACGTCTCACCTGTTCTCCCCCTCACCCTCTACCTTCTGCCCCCAGGACCATACAGAACTACCTGGTCTGGCGTCTGGTGCTGGACCGCATTGGCAGCCTAAGCCAGAGATTCAAGGACACACGAGTGAACTACCGAAAGGTGAGCCCCTGCCCCACCCGGAGCCTGGCCCGGCACTCATTCATTCAGGCCACGATGCTGAGCATAAGCTGTGGGCAAGTACCGAGGTCCACACCAGGGTCACAGCCATGGACGAGGCAGGGCGAGGCGCCTACCCTGGTCAACCATGAGAGTCAACAAGGCAGAACGCAGCTCTGCCAAAACCACAGAGCATGATGTGGTGCGGAGGCAGGGAGGGACGAGGGCAGGGAGCGTTGCTCCGGGGAGGTGACATTTGAGACCTTAAAGGCCTGAAGAGAAGGCAGGGTGATTTCCCGAGAGAAGAAATAGCCAGTGCCAGTGCAGAGGCCAGAGGCAGGAGCAGGCAGGGGCCAGGGGGCCAGACCCGGGGTCAGCAGGGGACAGGAAGGAGAAGAGGGCAGGGAGGGAGGTGAGGTGACTGCGGCTGTGGGCCACAGCAGCCGGTTTGGGTTGTACTCCCTGTCTGAAAACCGCCAGGGTGCTAAGAGCAGAGACTCGGTCAGCTTTCCTGCTCTGTAGTCACTGTGGCTGCTCCCGGCTGGGGTGAGGGTGGAGACAGGGAACCGCAGGGAGGCCCTAGGGGGATTCTGGCTGTTCTGGAGACAGTGAGCTGAGTAGGGGGCAGTGTCAGCATGGAGGCCAATGTGGTCACCCAGGTGAGGTGACGGGTTTGGCCAGGGTGGTGGCAGACAGACAGACGCAGAGGAGGTATTGACCGCAGCAGCTGAGGGATTGGGTACAGGGGCTAAGGGCAGAGGGGAGTCGGGACTCTCAAGACCTTTGCTGGAGTAATGAGAGGGACAGAGGCCCCCACTGCAATGGGGAGACTGAGGCAGAGGCAAACTGGGGGCAAGTCAAGCCTCCTGGTGCCATGGGGGCTCAGAGACATCTGTGAGACAAGCGTCAGTGGGGCACTGAGTCTAGGAGCTTCTGGGGAGGCAGAAAGGGCTGCCTCCCTTTCCTAGGGGGCAGGAGGTCCTGCAGCCCAGAAGGTGTGGCAGGACGCTGGGCAGAGTGCTCCCTGGGCTTGCCTGAGTCTGGGGTCCATAGTCTCGTGCCCCTGTGTCCCTGGGGACAGATGAGCAAGTGTTCTCACAGCTGCTTCAACAATGGGGAGACCAGGGCCCTGGGAGCTGGTGGCTGAGAGGCACGTGGTCCCAGGCCTTGCTCTGGGTTCAGCGCCATCCCAGTGCCTTGGGACTGGGGCTGGAGTCCTGGAGAGCAGAGTCCAGCCAGACAGCCAGGACAGGGACTGGGGAGGAACCCCCCAGCTCCCCAGGGTAAAGGCCCAGCTCTCAGTCGGGGGAGGTCCCCCAATCACAAGGGCATGCCCATCCTCCCTCTGCCACTGCAGCACCCAGAGGCAAGGCTGAGACCATCCCATGCCCCCTGCTGGCCCCAGGGCACCCTGAGTCTGAGGATAGTTGGGTCTGCTCACCCCGTAAGCCCAGGACCCCATGCCAGGCTTGGCGAGGCTGACATGGGGGCTGGTGGGATGAACGGGTGGCCCCACCAGGCACTGTTCGGCACGATGGTGGAGGAGGTACGCTGGCGTGAGTGTGTGGGCTACGTCAACAGCAATATGGAGAACGCCGTGGGCTCCCTCTACGTCAGGGAGGCATTCCCTGGAGACAGCAAGAGCATGGTGGGCACCCCTCATCCATGGCCCACCTGGGGCCAGCCTTCCGCAGGGACGCTGAGCCTCCCTGCCCTGGGACTCCCACCCTGCCCAGGCCTAGAGGCCCCTGGGAGAGCCACACCTGCCCCAGCGCACCAGACAGAGGGAGGCCAAGGGAAGCTGTGCCCGCCCCCATGCCCTTGACCCCAGCCGACCATCGGGCCCCACTCCTGGGCCCTGCAGGTTCAGCTGGGAAAGGCACAGGTGGTACCAGGCCCATGAGGACCCACAGCCCAGCAGGGAGGACCCTGAAGTTGGGTGGTCATCTCGTCCCCCCAGCAGCCCCACACCTCACCCGAGAGGCCCACAGCTGGGCAGCCCAGGGCCTTGCCCCGGCAAGGCTCAGACCAGACCTCCCCAAAGCCCTTGAAGGCTGGTCATCTGCCCTCCAGATAAGTCTGGGACACGAAGGCCATGCCTGCTTCCCAGGTCAGAGAACTCATTCACAAGGTGCAGGCAGTGTTTGTGGAGACGCTGGAGGAGCTGGGCTGGATGGACGAGGAGTCCAAGAAGAAGGCGCAGGAAAAGGTACATGGCTCGCAGAGGCCGGGGCAGCCCCGACTGGATCTGGGCACGGGCAGCACTGCCCTGACAAAGCCGCCTGACAGCCCCCATGGGGAGAAGGCAGCCCCGGGAGGCACAGACAGGACCACTCGTCCACTGTGGAGCTGAGGAAAAGCAGGCAGGGGTGGGAAGCTAGGCCTGGGACATCCACAGTGCCCCCCAGGAGCCAGCGGGGGTAGCAGTGGCCTCGGGAGTGAGGGTCAGACCCACCAGAAGCCCCTCTGGACCCAAGTGACAGACGGCAGCCAAGTGACCCCTCCAGGGCCCCTGCCCCCACCCAGGCCCCTGGCGGGCTGTTGGGCTGTAGGTCAGGTGGGCAGAGCCAGGCCCCTGATGGGCTTTTGGGTTCTAGGTCAGGTAGGCGGAGCCTTCAATGCTCTGTCCCCATTAAACCTCCCCAGAGACTGCAAGGTGAGAGCCAAGTCCCGGAGCCCCCCAGTCCCTCACCCACAGGACAGGGATAGCACAGCCAGGATGCCCTGGGCCGACCCCTCCCACAGTGGGGCACTCACTGACCAGCCCCAGGGCTGACCCCATACGCAGTGGGGCACCCACTGACCAGTCCCTCCTCCCCACTCAGGCCATGAGCATCCGGGAGCAGATCGGCCACCCTGACTACATCCTGGAGGAGACGGACAGGCGCCTGGACGAGGAGTACTCCAATGTACGCCCCTCACCCCAGCCTTAAACCGCCCCCTGCACCGTGGACATGGGCCCTGATTTCCTGGGGCGTCCTCTGTGCCAAGCCCTGCGCCCTCCTGCTGGATACTAACATAGTTATCCTCACCAAGCCCTAGGGTGGTGGCTCC
This sequence comes from Theropithecus gelada, assembly GCF_003255815.1. NCBI lineage: Eukaryota > Metazoa > Chordata > Mammalia > Primates > Cercopithecidae > Theropithecus > Theropithecus gelada. Next base: position 31,449,779 of record NC_037668.1, on the reverse strand, counting down.
AGCACTACCCTCAGTGTACAGATGGGGAAACTGAAGCTTGGAGGGATGAGGGACTTGCTCAGAGTCACATAAATGCTCACAGCCAGGGCTGCCCCACCCACCTGCACCCACAGCCGATTGTCCACGTGCAGACGCCTGGCGAGGCTTGAAGTCCTTCCCCAACCACCCGAGACCTCTCCCCTTGCCCCTCTGAGGGCCCAGCCCGAGCACCTGGCAGTGACTGCACCTCTCCCATAGCTGAACTTCTCAGAGGACCTGTACTTTGAGAACAGTCTGCAGAACCTCAAGGTGGGCGCCCAGCGGAGCCTCAGGAAGCTTCGGGAAAAGGTGGACCCAAATCTGTGAGTGGCATCGCTGGCACGGCATGGGGGGCCCACGGAGTGGCCAGGAAGGCATACAGGGTTACCTGCCAGGCGGGGAGACAGTGCATGGCTGGAGTCCAGTGCCAGCTCAGGGGGGCAGTCACTGGGCCCATCTTCACCCTCTGCTTTCTGGGGCCCAAGTCGCCTCCTCCTCAGGGACCCCAGGAAGGAACCAGATATTGGGATAGGCCTCGGCCCCTCCTCTGGTGTGGCCGGGTTGGGCTGTGGTCCACCGAGGCAGAGAGAGCCCAGAGGGAGGGTCCCCGGAGAGGTGGCTCCCAGAGACCGGCTTGTCTATCACAGCTGGATCATCGGGGCGGCGGTGGTCAATGCATTCTACTCCCCAAACAGAAACCAGATTGGTAAGTTCCTCCCCCTCCCCGCCCGCCCAAGCCTTTTGGTGCCAGAGTTGAAGGGGCGGCTTGCAGCCCCCTGCCCATCCCTTCCTCCTGGGGGCACCCCAGCCTGTTCTCGGAACGCTCTCCTACATCACCCCTTGCTGCCCCATGGGGAACATTCGCTCCCATGCCCATCAGGGGCTCAGGGAGGGACTTGGCAGGCGGCATGGAGCCTTTCCTGCGGACAGAACAGGATGGTGGGAGGAGGCCGGACTGAGGTCCTGGGTCTGCCAGGCATGAGCCTGCCCAGCCTCTGAACCTCCCTGTCCTCATCTGTAAATTGAGGGGGTCCTGACCTCTGCCTGCCTGTCTGTGGGATCAAGTGTGAGAACTCCTGGCGGTGCCATCCCTGAGCCTGGCACACAGGAGATGCATCTGCTCACAGTTTATTCTTTGTCCCACCCTTGGGGACAGTGTTCCCTGCCGGGATCCTCCAGCCCCCCTTCTTCAGCAAGGAGCAGCCACAAGCCTTGAACTTCGGAGGCATTGGGATGGTGATCGGGCACGAGATCACGCACGGCTTTGACGACAATGGTGAGGGGCTGCCCCTCCAACCACACACGCCCTCCCCTCTCCACAGAGAAGCAGCCGGGAAGGGGCCTGGGGTAGCTCCATTCAACCCCTTCGTGGTTTCAGTGGGGACACCGAGGCCAGGTCCTCAGGGAGCTGTGGGGGCCGAGCAGGCCTTGAATGCCAGGCTGGGGCCCTGTCTGGGGGCACTGACTCCCAGCATGGCGGAGGGGACTCAGGGACTCCAGCCCATGACCCTGACTCCACCTGGCACTGGGCACTTCCCTCCCACGGCCTGTGACATGGGGATGACAACACCGCCCAGCACAGCAGTGAAGCCCAGATCCCAGCCTGGGGAGCCTCTCCAGGCGGCCAGCATTCTCCGCCAGGGGAGTGTGCCACCCCCGCCATGGCCATGCTGACCTCTGCCCCTTGGTGGGGACTGCCCTGCCTGGGACAGGGGCCCCGGCTGGTTTTCCCCTGTGGCTCGGCCATCGGGACATTCCATGGGCAGCCCTGTGTCCCCGGGGACCACGTGCTCCCCTCACCTGGGGTTTACAGTTTGGGCATCACAAGAGGAGCCCTTAAACCATGATGCCTCTGAGACCACAGGACCCAGGCACTAGGCCCTAGCCTCAGGGGGTGGCATGGGAGACCACTGAAGCCCTCCCTCTCTGGGGGCTGTGTAGCCCCAGGCAGCTGCTGCTCTTTGGAGCCTGTGCCTGCTCAGACCATGGGCTCTCCATACTGGGGCTGGCTGCAGGAGGGGCCAGGCACAGTGGTTGCCATGGGGCTGAGCACAGTGCAGCCAGGAGCATGTGGGCAGCCCTCCTCTGCCCCTGCCCAGGCCGGAACTTCGACAAGAACGGCAACATGATGGATTGGTGGAGTAACTTCTCCAGCCAGCACTTCCGGGAGCAGTCACAGTGCATGATCTACCAGTACAGCAATTACTCCTGGGACCTGGCGGACGAACAGAACGTGAGCACTGCCACCAGCACCGAGGCTGCAGGGGGACCGGATCCCCAGCCCCGGCCCTGAGGGAGAGGGGAGTCCGGGCAGGGGCTGCCCCAGACCTGTCTCCTGTGCGCAGGTGAACGGATTCAACACCCTTGGGGAAAACATTGCCGACAACGGAGGGGTGCGACAAGCCTACAAGGTGGGGCCTGACAGGGCAAGGTGGGGTCTGGCAGGGGAGGGGGTGTTAGCATGGCAGGGGAGGGGGCATCAGGGGCTCATTCAGGATGAGCACCATGCAGTGAGCTGCCTGGCCAGGGATCCCCCCTAGAGCCCAGTTCAGGGGTCTCTGAGTGACTGAAGTGGTGAGCACTCATCCATGGAGTGTGTGAGGGGCCCTTGCACAAAGTCCCTGCAGCAGCAGGACCCCCACAGGGGTAGGTCCTGGAGCCAGATCTCTGCTCTGCCCTGAGATCTGAGGGTTCTGGAGTCCAGGCTGGCAGGCCTGAGCCCAGCTCCCATCCGGTGCCTGCAGGCCTACCTCAAGTGGATGGCAGAAGGTGGCAAGGACCAGCAGCTGCCCGGCCTGGATCTCACCCATGAGCAACTCTTCTTCATCAGCTATGCCCAGGTGGCAGCCACAGTCCTGTTCCCACCATCCCCATGCTTCCCCACTCATCTCTGGAGGGCCCGCCCTGGGTTGCCTCCAGGGACCAGAACCCAGCGTGCAAAGCCCCCTGGGGGAAAAGCATGAGGGGCAGGGGGCGGGAGCTGGAGAGGATCCCAATGCTGATGGGAGGAGGGGGGCACCTGCTGGCTCCCCTCACCCCACCCTAGAAGGGGCAGCCTGGGGATAGTGGAGACCCTCCCCCACCCCTCCTGGCCACCCCATCTCCATCGCCTGTAGCCACACACCCCCACACGCCCACAGGTGTGGTGTGGGTCCTACCGGCCCGAGTTCGCCATCCAATCTATCAAGACAGACGTCCACAGTCCCCTGAAGTACAGGCAAGTGCTCCCATACCCACAACCCCTTTGCCACCCACAACCCCCTCACCCCCACCCCAGTGGCCTGTAAGAGTTAAAGAAGAAAGCACAAAAAGCGGCTCAGCAAAGACAGGTTTATTTTGAGAATCAACCTGAGAGGGGCTTCTGGCCAATTTCAGTCAAGAACATTCTCTTACCAACTAAGGGTATTTAAGGGTTTAGGAAGGGGGAGCCTACCACAGGCTGGGAATGTTTCTGTGTGAAGGAAAGTTTTATTGCAGAGTTGAAGTATCTGTGGTTGGAAGGGAGGTTATTCTCGGGATTGGCATGTTTCTGGTCAGATGGGAGTTTATCTCACAGTTGAAATGTTTCTGGTCATACTGACATGAGCCATTAGGTTGATGTTTTGGGCTGGTTTTTAATCACGGGGAACTTAAAATGACCGTGTTTGTCCAAGATGGCAATGCTCCTGCTGTCACACCCGCCCACCCACAGGGTACTGGGGTCACTGCAGAACCTGGCCGCCTTTGCAGACACGTTCCACTGTGCCCAGGGCACCCCCATGCACCCCAAGGAGCGATGCCGCGTGTGGTAGCCAAGGCCCCGCCGCGCTGTGTGGCCCACGCCCACCCGCTGCTCCGAGGCATCTGTGCGGAGAAGGTGCAGCCAGCGGCGACCCAGCATGTGTCCCGGCCCGGCCGACCATGCCAAGCCTGCCTGCCAGGCCTCCGCACCTGGCCTAGGGTGCAGCCACCTGCCCGACACCCAGGGATGAGCAGTGTCCAGTGCAGTACCTGGCCCAGAGTCCCCTCTACGGACACCCGCAGGGCTCAGCGCCCCCGTCACAGCCCTATAGAGACGATCAACTGTGTCCTGCCCACCCTCCAAGGTGCATTGTCTTCCAATATCCACAGCTTCAGACTTGAGCTAAGTAAATGCTTCAAAGAAATCAGAGGCCTTGCTTGTCTGGGAGGGACCAGGGTGGGCAGACAGGTGGCAGTGGCCTTGGGCACAACAGCTGCCTGGGGATGGGGGGAGAATGACAGCTGGGAGCTGATGGGGAGGGAGCCAGTTCCAGTCAAGTCTCCTAGGGTCCAATGCCAGGGCCAGCAGTGACCAGGATGCCCCCAAGTGCCCACCCCAGGGACCACACATTCAGATGCGGGGAGCCCCACTGGGGCGTCGGGGGACCCAGAGAGCTGCAGCTGGGAACCTGACATTTAGCTTTGTGTAACTGAAAACCAGAGGAGGGGCTGAACCAAAGGGACGCGGTGGGTCACGTGCTATGCATTTGTAAATGGCCACTGAGAGGGTGGGGTTGGGGCAGGAGGGGAGCCGGGAGACCCGCAGGAGCCCACAGCAGCCCCAGGTTTGGACCAGGGAGTGCAGGGAGGGCTGCTGTTGTCACCGGCCTGCACGGGAGGGGAGGGCCTGAACAGGCAGTCTGACCTGGGAGGTAAGGGGTTCTGCTCTGGGCCTGTTAGGATCCCCAAGGAAAGGTGGCCAGGAAGCTGGACATACCTAACTGGACTAAGACCCTCCCAGGCCGGCCACCCCACAGGCCATCCCCAGCAGGTACAAACAATGATTCTGACATCAGTAAAGGGCCTTGGGGCAGGCTGGCCCATCACCTGAGAGTCTCCAGGGTCTACCCACCCCACCAGGTGGAATCAAGCCCAACTCTGCCCTGAAAACCCAACTCTCCTGAGTGGCTCCCACCAGACACAGCACTGACCCCGACCCCGCTGCAGCTGACCCCACACTCCTCTCCTGACGTGGGTTCGGGTCTGTCGCCTTTGAAGGGCAGTGAGGTTACCATCCCCAGTGCCCCACAGGCGAAAGGCCCAAGGTCTCCAGAGACACTTGCAAAGCAGGAAGATGACACCTGGGACTCACAGCTACCCTGCCCGCCCCGAGGGCCTCAACAGTGAGCGAGGCGGGAGCTATGGAGGATGCAGGGCTCGGCGCTTGTGAAGCAGTGCGTGGCCAGGAACTGCAGTGTTTTCTTGTTTTGTTTTGTTTTGTTTTGTTTTTTTGAGACAGAGTCTCGCTCTGTCGCCCAGGTTGGAGTGCAGTGGCCGGATCTCAGTTCACTGCAAGCTCCACCTCCCGGGTTCACGCCATTCTCCTGCCTCAGCCTCCCCAGTAGCTGGGACTACAGGCGCCCACCACCACGCCTGGCTAGTTTTTTGTATTTTTTTTTAGTAGAGACGGGGTTTCACCATGTTAGCCAGGATGGTCTCAATCTCCTGACCTCAAGATCCGCCCATCTCGGCCTCCCAAAGTGCTGGGATTACAGGCTTGAGCCACCGTGCCCAGCCAGGAACTGCAGTTTTAACAGCTCGTTGCTGCCGGCGGATCAGGAGAGGTTCGGCATCCCGGCCCAGCAACTGCACAACGGTTCTTCCACGTGGACTTCCAGCTCACCCAGGGCAGCAGCCGCTGTCCACATCCTCAGAGGCCAGGGCCTTCGCCTCCCTCACACCTCCCTGTCACACTGTGGGGACAGCAGGGGCCCATGGGGCCGCTGGACACTGGACCAGGCAAATGCCTGAGAGGGTCCCCTCAGACAATCCCCAGCCCTCCCGAGGCTGAGAGGACAGGCCTCTCTCTCTGCCCACCATGTGTCGCCCCCACCTCTGAGGACAGCCTCGCGGTACCTGTCCATCCAGCCATGCTGCCCTTCGGCCCCTCTCAGCCTGCCCTCCTCTGCAAGTGGGGTCACAGGGGCATCCACATCCCAGGACACAATTGGCATGACACCCAAGGTGCTGTGACTCAGCTCCCAGCGAGGTCCCGTGCTCCTCCCAGGGGACCTGGGGGCAGGGTGTGGGTTGACAGGCAGTGCCCCCAAGGCCTAGCTCACCTGAGGCGGGTTGCTGGCACAGACCTCCGCAGAGATGCCCAGGACCTGCAGGATGTGCTCCTGGGGGACATAATCGCCTGGGGACTTCTGAACGAAATGCAGCAGCACTTTGTCACCACCTGTAGCAGCAGGCAGGCAGTCAGGGCGCCCCGAAGGCTGCCTGCACCTCAAAGCCACGTACCAGGAGGAGGGAAGGCGGGGCAGACCTGGCCGGCCATATCCCCCACTCAGCTACCCAGATGAGTGAGCTGTTCTGCCACAGACCAGCTCAGCCCAGCAGACATGCAGAACCAGGCCACATTGCGGTGGAGGGGCTGTGATGAGATTGACAAGCCAGAGAGAGGGCCTGGGCTAGGCCACCAAGTTCAGCAAGGTCCTCCCTGAGGCAGTGGCCGGGGCCCCTCCCTCAACCCACCTTTGCTGACCACCAGCAGCCCTCCGCTCTGCAGCAGGTCCCCAGACAGGTTCCCCTGGATGCCAACAGCTTTGGCCTATCAGGAGTGGGCAAAGCCTGGGTCAATCCTAGAGGAAAGGCCCCTGGGAGCTCCCACCACCCCCCGGCCTGTACAGCCTTGACCCACACAAACCTTGGCAGCCACATCACGCACAGGCTTCCCCAGAGCCGCCGGGAGGATGCTCAGGCTGTTGTACCTGCGAAGACACCAGGTCGCTTGGCCAGACTCCAGAGAAGCCTGGGTCCAGAGCCTGCTCCAGTGTCCACAGACCAGTTCCTAGGTCAGGCCCCACCCCACCCCACCACTCACCTCACCAGGGCTCAGAGATGGCCCAGGCAGCTAGATCAGCAGCCAGCCTAGCCCACCGGCAGGTTGGACACCGAGCCCAGTGGCTGCTGGCCAAGGGCCCACAGAGGGTGCAGGGAGCATGGATGGAGCAGGCTGGGTGTGCTCAGGGATCTGGCTCAGCTGGCAACTGCCAAGCAAAGGAGGCAGTCTGTGGCACAAACACCAGAAAGCTAGGATGGCCCCTGATGGGGCACAAGGCTCCAACCTCCGAGGTGGTCTGGACACCGAGAGTAAGCCCTAGACAAGGTGGCTCGTTACAGTCGCCCAGCACCCAAGAGAAGGCCTGGCAGAAGGGCTGGTCGACAGTGCCACCAGAACTGCCTTGTCAGCAGAGAAAAGAGGTGGCAGGGAGTGGTGGGCACCCCTGGGCCCTCCGCCCCATGCGACCTGAGGGTGCCCGTCCCCACTCACCGCTTGAAGCCCAGCTCCTTATAAAGCTGCTTGCTCTCATCCAGGTAGAGCTCTGGAAAGCGGAAGCCACAGATGTGTGCCCCAGGCCTGGAACCAGCCCCCAACCCACTCACCACCAAGAATCACCCTCCTCCTTCCGACCCTCTGTTCTTCTGCCCACCTCCGTGCTCAGCCCACCCACCCAGGGCCGGGAGAGGTAAAACAGGGCTGAGTGACCCCCTCCCCTCAGAAGAGGGGCTGAGTCCCAGAGGTGACAGGTGGAACCGGCGAGGCAGAGCTCGCCCAGACTCTGCTGCTAGGCTCAGGTCTGTGCAGGGCATCACCCAGCCACCAGCTGCGGGGCGGGGAGGCAGGGAGAGACGAGGGACGCTGACCTGTGGACATATCAAGGCCACTCCAGGAGACAGAAGAGCCAGGGCTGGGCAAGAAAGGGCCCCGAACGCCCTGAGTTTAGGGAAGGGTGTCTGCGCCCCCGCGTCGGGGAACAGGACGCACCTCCCGCGAAGTAGCCGCCGTCCAGGAACTCCTGTAGACCCAGGGCCTCGGGCCCCACGCCCACCAGACGCACACCGTGCTGGTCCAGGAGCCCCGCGAGGCCGCTGAGGTCCTGGGCGATCCAGCGGCACACCACGCAGCCGAAGCGCCGCAGCCCGGCCACCACGCACGCGCGATCCCGCCACAGGCTCCGCAGCTCCACGGCCTGCCAGGCGGCTGGGTCAGGGGCGCGCCCCACGGCCCCCAGTCCCGCCCCAGCCCCGCGGCCCCCACCACCCCATCGCTGCCAGGGCGCCCGGGCAAGAGCCGGGGACGCGCCCACCGTCCTGCGCTCGCCCGGTCTCACCTCCCCGGTCACCGCATGCTTCAGGATGCACGCGCCCACGCGGGCAAGGTCCACCGTGCTCATGGCCGCGGCCGCCCGCCCTGGTTCCCAGCTCCCCGCTCCCTGCTCTTCGTTCCCAGATCCCGGCTCCTGGCTCCCAGATCCAGCCCCAGGCCCCGCCTCGAGATGCCCCGGCCACGCCTCTCTCGCTGCCGCCGAGGCCCCGCCCTTTCGGGCTCGTCTCCGCCCCGGGCCCCCCCACAAGATGGCCGCAGAGCGCCCAGCCACGCCTCTGGCCACGCCCCTTCCGCACCCCGAGCCCTGCTCCGCCTCCTCGGATTCGCCCCTAGTCACGCCTTGCTTCCCCTCCCACTCCAGGCCAAGCCTCGAGATCGCGGCGCCAAATCCCGCGTCCGCCTGCTTGGGTCCCTCCCGCCTCCTCAATCCGGGCCTTGCTGGATGGTTGCTGTCCCGCGTCCCGGTCCCGCCCCTAGCCCCGCCCCTAGCCCCGCCTTCCCATTGGGCCCAGACTTGGACTCCGTCGGCCATTGGCGCAGCAGGCGGAGCTGGGCGGTGCGGAGCTGGGCGGTGCGACCCTCGGCGCGCGATGCGCCTGTGCGGAATGCGGCGGGAGGCGGGGCAGGCTCACGGTGGTCCCGGGGCGTGGCTGGGACGGCGCACCCAGGGGTGGTCCAGGGAGCGGCGGGGGTCTCCCTGCGGGCTCGCGCGAAAGTGGGCTGGATTCAAGGTTGAGGGGAGAGGGTGAGCGCAGGGGTCGCGGGCATAGGGGACCGCGGCCCGGGGTCTCCCCCGGGGCGGGGGTCCCAGCAATGGGGGTGCGAGGGCTTAGCCTTTCCACGTGGTCTGGTTTTCGCTTGAAAATCCCCGCAAATGCGGCGGTATCTCAATTATACATGGACGCGTTGTCTTGAATCATAAAATACTGTTCATGTCGTGCCGGTTGCATATCAGCTTTTAACCCCCCAAACCTTGGGGCGAAATGGACCCCGGGGAGATAAACACAGCTCCCAGAAGTGCACTGCGGGTCAGGAGCCTGGCAGATGCGTCCTGTTCCTCCCCCACTGCAGCCCTGTGATAGCGTTTATCACCGAGTTGGGATGAGGGCCGGGTCACAGGTTCACTCAGCCTGGGCTCCCAGCTGGGCGGGCCCGGCCTGGCAGAGTCTGTGCTCCTGGCACGGGGCCTCGCTCCCCAGGACAGTTCCAGGGGCCTGGGCGGGCTGGAGAAGGAAGGGGGAGCCCCTACACTGTATTCCAAATAATGGGAGGCCCGGGGGGGTGCTGCTGCCTTCGCCTGTGCCCTCGCCCTGGGGTGGTGAAGGTCCAGACAGGGAAACGGAAGTCGTTCCTATGTCAGGGCAAAAGGCAAAACAATGAAGGGGAAGCCCGAGGAGGGAGGAGCTGTGGCAGCCCCAGAGCCCAGGAGTGCAGCCCCCAGAGACCAGGGCTACCCCTCTACCGTGTCGGACTCTGCAGGAGGGGGCGCCTCCACCGTCTCGGGCTGGTCAGAAGAGGCCCTCTGCTGTCTGGGGCTGCGCAGGAGGATGCCCTTCTACCGTCTCGGACTGAGCAGGAGGGGCCCATCTACCTTCCCCGGCTGCGCACGAGAGGCCCTCCACCGTGTTGTGCTGTGCAAGCAGTGAGCAAGCGCCGCCTCCTTGGGAGCTGGGATCCCAGACGGGATTCAGCCATTTTCAGAGACGTACCGAGAAACAAGAATGCCAGATCAATTCCTCGCCTGGCATCTCCCACCAGCGCCATCGCTGCAGGAGCCTCGCAGGAAGCCAGCGGGCAGAGGAGAGTGGGAAAGGAGCTTGCAGCCTCCCAGCGCCAGTGCTGCGGAGCAGAAGGTGGCTGGGAGGCCGAGAAGCCGTAAGAAAACAGCAGGGCCAGCCCATGTGGCCGCTCAGATACATGCTGTGTGTGTGTTTGCATACGTAGGGCCTGGAAAAACTCCACCTCCATCCTTTTGAGGTCCTGGCTGAGCCCAAGAGTTAAATCAAGATAAGACAGATCATCATGCCAACGTATTTGATTCAGGTTGGATGTGGCTCGGGAGCCCTCCTAAGGAAATGAAGACTCAGTGAAGCGGCCTCAGTCACTCGTGTGCTGAGTTGGACGGAGAACAGTGAGGTTCCAGGAAGCAGCTAGATGATGTGAGGGCCTGAAAAGGTGAGAGGCATTTTATCAAGGACTGTACAGCATTTGCTGGGTCTCAGCTTCTCATCCTTGAGGACCCGAGCTTTCTAGTGTAGGGAGAGCATCTTTCACCCGGGAATTTCATCTTCTGCTTTTAAGAAACACAAGAGAAATCAGAATGGTCTTTTTGCACCTGTTATTTTTTTAACTGCCTTTAATTCCAAATAGTGACTGCCAGAGCAGCCTGTATTGGGGTGGCACCTTCTTAACTCCATGCTGTACATAACTGGCACACATCATTTAAAGTAAATAGACAGGTTTGCTTACTTTTTACTCAGGTGCAACGTAATTCAGAAAAGTGTAGACATGCTCAGTAGGCAGCTCCTTCTACCTGCCTGTCGACTTTCTTTCATCCATGACGTATTGGTCGGCTCTCGCTAGGCTGTGCTGCTGAAACAACTCACAAGCCTGGGTTGATCACAGCAACCAAGTTTCCCCTCCCACTCACGTTTCTCGTTGGCCACGGGGTGGCTCAGCTCCTGATGCCTCCTTCATTCTGGGGTCCAGGCTGAGCAAGCTGTGGCTCTCTGGAACATGCCGTTCTCCTGACCAAGGGAGGACACGGAGGAGAGATGGAGAAACCATGCCACACTCTCCCAGTGGCCATACACAACTGGGATGTGTCGCTTGCACTCCCATGCCACTGGGCAAAGCAAGTCGTGTGGCCAAGGAGGCTGTCTGAGGGGCAGGGAAGAGCGCTTCCTCCTCCAGGTGGTATCAGCTCTGGGACTGGGTTTTAGCTTTTCTTACAAGGGAAGAGCTGGCCCGTCACTGCGGCAGGGATGCTGACAGAACACATGAAACTCCGGGGTCAGAGACAAAGGACTTTGTCATTCACGGCATGGCAGGCAGGTGCTCACCTGTGTGTTTGGTCTTATCCCCTTGCCCCCAAGTTCCACGGACACCATGCGGGTAGGCCTGGGTGGGCGCTGCACAGTCAGTGAGTTTACATGGCCACTGAGGAGCCCTGCACTGGGGGAGTCGGCTGTTTCTGCAGCAAGCAGTGAGCAAGCTGCTCTTTGTCCCTCGAGGACTCTCAGGGCAAACCACCCTGAGAAATGGGGGAGGGTACTCAGGGCCTGCATTCCCGGCAGGCCCTGTGAGAGGTGGGGGGCACAAGATACTTGTGGAGGACTGCCCTCTTAACAGGAGAAGCTGCCAGTACCAGAGGCCAAAGGGAGTTACTCAGAGATTTCAGTGGCATCCCTGGGCTGCCTGGTGCCACATACGTGAAAACAGTCATTTCATTGAAGCTTGTCCACTCAGTAGCTATTGAAGCAGGGAGGGTGTCTTAGTCTATTAAGGCTGCTATTTTAACAAACAAAAAAAAATATAAACTACCACAGACTGGGTGGCTTTTAAAGAATAGAAATTGATTTCTCACATTTCTGGAGGCTGGAGGTCCAAGATCAAAGCGCCGGCATATTCAGGGTCTGGCGAGGACCCCTTCCTGGTTCCTAGATCGCTTCTTCATGCTGTGTCCTCACAGGGCGGAAGGCACGAGGGGGCTCTCCAGGACCTCCTTTTTAAAGGCACGAACCCTGGCCAGGCACAGTGGCTCACACCTGTAATCCCAGCACTTTGGGAGACTGAGGTGGGCGGATCACCTGTGGTCAGGAATTCAAGACCAGCCTGACTAACATGGTGAAACCCTGTCTCTACTAAAAATACAAAAGTTAGCTGGGCGTGTTGGCAGGTGCCTGTAATCCCAGCTACTCGGGAGGCTGAGGCAGGAGAATCACTTGAACTCAGGAGGCGGAATTTGCAGTGAGCCAAGATCGCGCCAGTGCATTCCAGCCTGGGCGACAGAGTGAGACTTCGTCTCAAAATAAAATAAAATTAAATAAATAAATAAATAAGGGCACTAACCCATTCCTGAGGGCTCCACCCTCACTATACCCACCTAAGCACATGCCAAAGCCCCACCTCATAATGTCATCGCATTAGGGATTCGGTTTCAGCATATGAACTGGGGGAGGGCACACAAACGGGGGAAATTGGCTCCACTGTGTGAAAATTGTCAATACCAAGGCAGAGTCACTTACGTCAGGACCCAAGCAAAACGTAGCTGGGAAGCCTCAAGGAAAGGTTCCTCATGCCCAGGTGCCTACGATGAGAACTGTTTCAGGGACTCCGACAGCACACAGCATTCCAGATCAGCTCCTCCTATGAAGACGCCTCCCCAGCAACAATTGTGTTACCCGTGAGTGATCACTAACCCTGCAATAAGCTCCTGTACCCAGTGAAGTTTACTCCAAAACAATCTGTGTAGACTTCCTCATCTCACCCATAAAAGAAAGACACACCTACGGTCCCCTACAGCATGCATATCCCAGATTGCAATCCCCTGCCATCCCCCAGTAAACTTTGTTTGGGAGAGCCGGTCTCTCTGTTGTTTATTTTACACTGACAAGTTGCAGCATCGTGGCCAGCAGCAGAAGTCCTACTAGAAGTCCTACTAGGCCTCTTGAGTCTGTGGGTTGGTATCTTTCATCAGTTTGGGAATTCTTCTATTTTGTTTATTTGTTTGTTTGTTTGTTTGAGATGAAGTTTTGCTCTTGTTGCCCAGGCTGGAGTGCAATGGCTGGATCTCAGCTCGCTGCAACCTCTGCCTCTTGGGTTCAAGCGATTCTCCCGCCTCGGCCTCAGGAGTAGCTGAGATTACAGGCACCCACCACCATGCCCAGCTAACTTTTGTATTTTAGCAGAGACAAGGTTTCACCATGTTGGTCAGGCTGGCCTTGAACTCCTGACTTCAGGTGATCCACCCACCATGGCCTCCCGAAGTGCTGAGATTACAGGCGTGAGCCACCGCACCCAGCGGGGAATTCTTTTTTTTAACCACTGTCTTACAATGATGTCTCATTCTTTCCTTCCTTCCTTCCTCTTATTCTGGGAAGCCCAATACACATATATTAGATCTTTCAACTAATGCGTCTTGTTGAGTCAGAGTCACGTGAGTCTCCTGTTCTGTGCTGTGCTTTTGTTTCCCACAGGTATTTCGGTGCCTGTTTGCACCGTTTCTGTTGCCCTGTCTCTGTCTCCCCTCCATGGTCCACCTGCCACCAGGTCCAGTCTGCCGTCACCCATCTCATGAGGCTGACCTGCAGCCCTGGGATGTCCATTTGGTTCTTTCATATAGGTTCCAACCAGCTGTAGAATTCTCCATCCGGAGATCCCATTAGACGGCATTTCCTGTTTTCAGTAACACATTAATGAGTTATTTTAAAATACCTGTCTACTGACACTAACTAAACAAATAAAGGTACTAACCCATGTATTCCTGAGAGCTCCACCCTCACTACCCACCTAAGCACATGCCAAAGCCCCACCTCATAATGTCATCGCATTCGGGATTCGGTTTCAGCATATGAACTGGGGGAGGGGACACAAATGGGGGAAATTGGCTCCACTGTGTGAAAATTGTCAATATCAAGGCAGAGTCACCTACATCAGGACCCAAGAAACTCACATCTGAGTTTCTGCTCCTGTTGCCTCTGTTTTCTTTCTTTTTTTTTTTTTTGAGATGGATTCTTGCTCTGTCGCCAGGCTGGCGTGCAGTGGCACAGTCTCAGTCACTGCAACCTCCGCCTCCCAGGTTCAAGCGATTCTCCTGCCTCAGCCTCCCAAGTAGCTGGGACCACAGGCACACACCACCACACCCGGCTAATTTTTGTATTTTTAGTAGAGACAGGGTTTCACCGTGTTGGCCAGGCTGGTATTGAACTCCTGACCTCAGGTGATCCACCCTCCACGGCCTCCTAAAGTGCTGGGATTACAGGCGTGAGCCACCGTGCCTGGCCAGCCTCTGTTTTCTTTTGATTATGGCACGCACTTTCCTGCCTCTTCTCATGTTTACATCTCTGTTCTAGCCCTGGGCCCGGCAGACGTTAGGGGAGGTGTGCCTAGTACACAAACACACATGTGTGCACAAAGATGGGTCACTGTCAGGGCGTGGGGAGATCGAAGGACCTGAATCAGACCAGGGCTTGTTCAGATGCTAGCTCTGGCACCGCCCAGCTGGGTCACCGTGGGTAAGTCACCACCTTGTCTAAGCCTCAGTTTCCTCATCTGTAAAATAGACTCTGGTAACCGCCTTTGCCATCCGCACACTCAGTTGGCCACTCTGGCGGGCTCACCTTGCTTCTGAGGAGCAGGAATCACAGCCCCGCTGTGGCTGAGAGGATGCTGGAGCACTCCAGCTCCACCCCAGTGGCCCCTGGCCCCCGCCATCCTGCCCATCCTCCTCCAGCAAAGCCCAGGATGTCCCCATGAGACACCTCAGGGACTCAACCAGGTGGGCACGCTGCAGAGGACTCCTGGGAAAGGGCAGCTGTTTCCCCAAGTCTCACTCTATATACACCAACGATGGGATTTGATCGACTTTCTTTTTTATATTCATTTATTTATTTATTTATTTATTTATTTATTTATTTATTTTTGAGGCAGGATCTGGCTCCGTCACCCAGGCTGGAGAGCAGTGGAGCAATCTCAGCTCACTGCAGCCTCTGCCACCCAGGCTCAAGTGACCCTCTCACCTCAGCCTCCCAAGCAGTTGGGACTACAGGTGTGTTCTGCCTGGCTAAGTTTGTATTTTTAGTAGACACGGGGTTTCACCATGTTGGCCAAGCTGGTCTTGAAGTCCTGACTTCAAGCAATCCACCTGCCTCGACCTCCCAAAGTGCTGGGATCACAAACTGAGCCACCGTGCCCAGCCTAAAAATTATTTTGTAATTGTGATAAGATATACGTAACGTAAAATTCACCACGTGGAGCATTTTAAGATCAGTTCAGTGGCATTACGTACATTCACATTGCTGCAGCCATCACCACCATCTATCTCCAGAATTTTTTGACAATCCTGAACTGGAACTCAGCACCTATGAAATGCTAACTGCCTCCCCCAGCCTGGCACCCACCGCTCTACTTCCTCTCTATAAATCTGACAATTGTAGGCTCCTCATAGAAGTGGCATCATGGCCGGGCGCGGTGGCTCACGCCTGTAATCCCAGCACTGTGGGAGGCCGAGACGGGAGGATCACGAGGTCAGGAGATGGAGACCATCCTGGCTAATACAGTGAAACCTTGTCTCTACTAAAAACTACAAAAAACTAGCTGGGCAAGGTGGGGGGGCACCTGTAGTCCCAGCTACTCGGGAGACTGAGGCAGGAGAATGGCGTGAACCCTGGAGGCGGAGCTTGCAGTGAGCTGAGATCCAGCCACTGCACCCCAGCCTGGGCAACAGAGCGAGACTCCGTCTCAAAAAACAAAAAAAGTGGCATCATAATGGCGTTTGTCTTTTATGAATGACTTAATTTACGTGGCGTAAATTCCTCAACATCCATCTATAGTGCAGCCTGTGTCCGAATTTCCTGTTCAAGGCTGAGCACCCTTCCACTGGACCTTTCAGCCACATTTTCCTTATTCTTGTACCCGTTGATGGACTTTTGCGTGGCGTCCACATTCGAGCTCCTGTGAACGCTGTGGCTGTGAACCTGGGTGTGCAAATATGTGCTCAAGTCCCTGCTTTCAGTTCTTTGGGATCTATGCCCAGAAGCGGAATGGCTGGATCACATGGTCATTGCAGTTTTAATTTTTTGAGGAACTGCCCTAATGTTTTCCACAACAGCTGCACCATGTCACATTTCCGCCAGCAGTGCATGAGAATTTTACTTTCTCCCCTTCCTCAGCAACAATTATTCCTCTCCCGGCCGGGCGCCATGGCTCACGCACTTTGGGAGGCCGAGGTGTGTGGATCACCTGAGGTCAGGAGTTCAAGACCAGCCTGGCCAACATAGTGAATGAAACCCCATCTCTACTAAAAATACAAAATTAGCGTGGCATGGTGTCAGGTGCCTGTAATTCCAGCTACTTGGGAGACTGAGGCAAGAGAATGCCTTGAACCCGGGAGGCAGAGGTTGCAATGAGCCGAGATCTCACCACTGCACTCCAGCCTGGGCAACAGAGCGGGACAATGTCTAAAAAAAAAAAAAAAAAAAAAAAAAAAAAAATCTTGCTCTCTGTATTGGGGGCGTTAAAAGAAGCCGTCCATCCCGCTGGGCCTGAGGTGGTCTCCCTGTTGTTCTGATTTGCATTTCCCATTTCCCTATGTCTTCTCTATTCTAGTCCTTTTCCATTTTTTAATCCAATGGTTTCTCTCCGATGTTGTTGAGGTGTAGGGTTCTTTACATATTCTAGACAGAATGCCTGTTCTGATACACTTTCTCCTAGTCCATGCATTGCCTTACATTCTATTAATTCACGTTTATAAAGTCCCATGTATCTATTTTACACGTTTCTGCCTGTCCTTTTCCTGTCATACCCTAGAAATCACTACCAAGTTTAACATCAAGAGGCTTGTGTTTTCCTTTGAGGTCTCAGAGTTTTAGGTCATACATGTTGAACAAGCACCAGCACCAGCAGAGTGGAGCTGCCACCAGGGGTCACAGCCAAGCGTCTGGAGCGCAGTTGTGCACCGACCAGGGAAGGCCCAGGCCTGGGTGGGCCTTTCCGCAGGATCCTGGAATGTTACTTAGGGGAGGCTGAGACCAGACTGGCAGTCACCTGTCTGGGAAAGCACCAGGCCCTGCGGAAGTCCCCATGGTGACAGTCACGTCCTGGCCACGTGAGCGAGTGTGGGGGAGGGACAGCAGGGAGGCGGAAGTCCTTGTTTTTTCCTGCAGACTGGCACGGGCAGGACCTGAGCGACCCGAAGCCGTGAGGCGCTGCCACTACTCCTTCTGTGCCCGGTGCAACCCCAGCTCATGGGGTCTGGGCTGCCTGTGATCCCGTGCCCCCCACTTCACACTCAGGGTTCTGGCTTCCCTGCTGTGAGCCTGTCTCTCCTCTGTAGGAGGGGCCAGCCTGAGCAGCCATCCCTGTGCCCACTGCCCAGCATATAGTGGGTGTCTCATAAATGTGGGCTGAACAGAGCCTGCCCTTGGGTCCCCCAACTTCCAGACATAAAGTAGGCACTTTATAAATGTGGGCTGAACAGAACCTACCCTGGGGGCCTCCACTTCACTTTGATGAGAGCAGAGAACCTTTGCCGGGCAGTGGCCACTCAGTGCCTGGGACAGGTGCCCCTTTCTCCCACCCTGGCCTATCTCGGGGCATCTGAGGGAGGGCAGGGCTGTGCCCCCCACTTCACACTTGAGGGTCTGGCTGCCCCACCTGTGACCTTGTCTCTCCTCCGTGGAAGGAGCTGCACCGTCTTTTTCACTCTCCACGATGACCATTCAGTGAGAAAACGTGACAGCGGCTCCTGCGTTTAAAAAGGAACCGTCCGCGTGGCTGCTGCAGGCAGGCCCCGCACTCGGGCAGTGAGGCTTCGGCCCTGAGAAGGCCCCGACCCCACTAGGCCTGGCCCTGGCTGAGAGGGAGTTGGAGTCCCCGGACTGGGGCAGCCCCTCTGCACCTGGGGTGGTGGAGCAGGAGCTTGGCTGCCGGCGGGATTTCCTCCCAGCTCTGGGAGCCACCACGCTGCAAACGCTGTGACTTCTGAGCGCCGCCATCTCCGTTTGACACTGTTAATCCTTTAGGTGACTTTTTTTTTTTTTTTTTTGGATGGAGTTTTCTTCGTTGCCCAGGCTGACGTGCAGTGGCACGATCTCAGCTCACTGCAACCTCTGCCTCCGGGGTTCAAGTGCTTCTCCCGCCTCAGCCTCCCAAGTAGCTGGGATTACAAGTGCCCAACACCATGCCCAGTTAATTTTTGTATTTTTCATAGAGACGGGGTTTCACCATGTTAGTCAGGATGGTCTCAAACTCCTGATCTCAGGTGATCCGCCCACCTCCGCCTCCCAAAGTGCTGGGATTACAGGCATGAGGCACCATGCCCGGCCTAGGTGACTTCATGGTGAGATAACGCACAGGCATGGTGAGCAGCGTGGCAGAGGACCCGTGTGCAGGGCCCTGTCTCCCGCCAGGGACCCCTTCATCTGGGAAACCTCCGCTGCAGGACAGGGACGCCGTGTCGTCAGGACGCAGGGTCTCTCCAGGGCACCCGGGCCTCCTTGGAGCCTCTTTACACTCTTTGGCTGCGGGCTTTCTTCTCTGTGGTGAAAGGTACATGACGTTTTATTGACCATTTCAGCCACTGGCAAGTGTGCAAATCAGTGGCTTTAGTCCCTTTGTAATGCAGCTGGACCCCACCCTTTCCCGATTCCCGCAGGCCAGGGCTGAGGGCGGGGAGGGGCCTGTGCAGCAGCCTGAGACCGGCTGTCCAATGGCAGGGCTCCCTTCTGGGAAAGCCATGGTCCCCTGGGGCCAGCCTTCCCCCAGCAATGGTGATTCACACGTCTCTCCGTCCCACTTCCGGTGCAAAAGCGACACAGACAGATGCAAACCCAAACAATGCAGACGTGGAGGAGGGAGAAAGTGAAAGTGGTTTTGGAGCCCCTCCAGCCACCGTCTGGGGACACCTGCCGGGCGTTCTTCAGACACGAGCACTCTCGGAGGCCAGCGTGGTTGGTGCTCGCTGGAGGGCTGGCCAGGCCTGGGAGCCGATCCTCTCAACAAAGTTCAACCCCAGGGATGAGCCCAGCCAGAGAAAGAGAGCTCTTTGCCTCCGGAGCTGCTGCCCTGGCAGAGCCATGCCGGGAGCCCGAATTCCAGCCGAGACAGTTCTGGACCCAGTTGTGTCTCCCCTGATTTTCTGTGTGGAGCCCTAAGCCCCAGTGATGCTGCATTTGGAGGTGGACTTGTAGGGAGGGAGAGACACCAGGCCCCCTCTCTGCCCTGGCCACGGGGAAGGCTGGGTGAGGACATAATCAGAAGGTCCCGTCTGCAAGCCAGGAAGAGACGCTGCCTGGAACCAACCCGGCCTGTGCTGGCTCCGGGGCCTCTTGCCTCCAGTACTGTGGGAAAATGGTGTCCATGGCTTCAGACACCCAGGCTGTGGGACTGTGTCCTAGCCAGTCAAACAGACTAACACAGCCAAGAAAAGCCTGCACACGCGGGTAAACATACATGCACAGAGAAGCAAACAGTGCCAAGGGGAGGGGACACCAGACCTTGAGGAAGTGAACCCAGGGCAGGGCCGGGACGGGAGTGGCTGGGGTGGGGAGACCTGGGTGTGCCGGAGCCCACAGTGGAGCAGGTGGAATGCGACCTCCTCAGAGCCTGTGACTATCAGGGAAGCAGCGGCCCAAGGAGGCGCTAGCAGGCAGCCAGGGGCAGGGCCCCAGCGGGTGTCAACGTCTTCTGAGAGCTGGGCACAGCCTGGGCTTTTCCCAGGATGGGGCTGGACCTCCCAGGGGCTTGGGGGCTGGGCCAAGGCTCCTGGATTCATCAGGTTGCAACCACACTGGGATTGTGGGCCACGGGTCTGTTGGGTGCAGACGGACCCAAGGGATGGACAGACATAGGACAGCCTGGTACCAATTCCCACTTAGAAACATCACCTGCTTCAAGGTCCATATGACATCCAATAATGCACATCTGCTGTGAGACTGTGAGCCTTGCTTCTGGCAAGCGCCTGCCCTCACATAACCACCCTCATTTTTGTGATGAAGACATTTCCAACAAAGTTCCCTTGTTGAGCTTTTATGAGGTGAATTATGTTTCCCCCAATTCACAGGTCTAAGTCCTACACCCCAGTGTGACTGTGTTGAGAGATGGAGTCCTTAAATTGCTGGTTAAGGTGAAGAGACGTAATGATGGCCAGCACTACACAGGAGGACGGGTGTCCTTACAGGAAGAGGAGGCAGCAGGGTCCTGGGGGCAGAGGGATGACCCTGGGAGGACATAGGGAGCAGGTACCGTCTCAGGCCCAGGAGGGAACCAACCCCACCTGCCTCTGCATTTGGACTTCCAGCCCCCAGAACTATGAGAACATCACCTTTCCATTTCTTGAGCCTCCAACTCTGTGGCTCTTTGTTTTGATACCCCAGCACCATGAACCCCTTCCCAACCCCTCCCCAGCCCTGGCC
>NC_037668.1:31311349-31404613 GCF_003255815.1 Theropithecus gelada | reverse complement strand
GCCACACTTTGTGCTTCAGGTGAAATTCTGGGACAGACAGATCTAATCTGCAGGGAGAGAGAGGTCAAGGAAGATGGGGCCAGGGCTGGGGAGGGGTTGGGAAGGGGTTCATGGTGCTGGGGTATCAAAACAAAGCAAAGGGCCACAGACTTGGGGGTCCGAGAGATGGAAGCGCGATGTTCTCATAGTTCTGGGGGCTGGAAGTCCAAATGCAGGGGCTGGTGGGCTTGGTTCCCTCCTGGGCCTGAGACGGTACCTGCTCCCTATGTCCTCACAGCTTTGTCCCTCTGTCCCCAGGACCCTGCTGCCTCCTCCTCTTCCTGGCCTCCGGGAGTGCTTGTGTCTGAAGAACGCTGGGCAGGTGTCCCCAGAGGGCGGCTGGAGGGACTCCGAAGCCACTTTCACTTTCTCCCTCCTCCACGTCTGCACTGTTTGTGTTTGCATCTGCCTGTGTGGCTTTTGCACCGGAAGTGGGATGGAGAGACGTGTGAACCACCATTGCTGGGGGAAGGCTGGCCCCAGGGAACCCATGGCTTTCCCAGAAGGGAGCCCTGCCATTGGAAAGCTGGCTTCAGGCTGCTGCACAGGCCCCTCCCTGCCCTCAGCCCTGGCCTGCGGGAATTGGGAAAGGGTGGGGTCCAGCTGCATTACAAAGGGACTAAAGCCACTGATTTGCACACTTGCCAGTGGCTGAAATGGTCAATAAAACGTCATGTACCTTTCACCACAGAGAAGAAAGCCCGCAGCCAAAGAGTGTAAAGAGGCTCCAAGGAGGCCCGGGTGCCCTGGAGAGACCCTGCATCCTCACGACAGGCGTCCCTGTCCTGCAGCGGAGGTTTCCCAGATGAAGGGGTCCCTGGCGGGAGACAGGACCCTGCACACGGGTCCTCTGCCACGCTGCTCACCATGCCTGTGCGTTATCTCACCATGAAAAGTCACCTAGGCCGGGCATGGTGGCTCATGCCTGTAATCCCAGCACTTTGGGAGGCGGAGGTGGGCAGATCACCTGAGATCAGGAGTTTGAGACCATCCTGACTAACATGGTGAAACCCCGTCTCTAGGAAGAATACAAAAATTAACTGGGCATGGTGTTGGGTGCCTTGTAATCCCAGCTACTCGGGAGGCTACTTGGGATGCTGAGGCAGGAGAATTGCTTGAACCTGGGAGAATCGCTTGAACCTGGGAGGCTACTCGGGCGGCTGAGGCAGGAGAATCGCTTGAACCTGGGAGGCAGAGGTTGCAGTCACAGCGTTTGCAGCGAAGTGGCTCCCAGAGCTGGGAGGAAACCCCGCTGGCAGCCAAGCTCCTGCTCCACCACCCCAGGTGCAGAGGGGCTGCCCCAGTCCGGGAACTCCAACTCCCTCTCAGCCAGGGCCAGGCCTGTGGGGTCGGGGCCTTCTCAGGGCCGAAGCCTCACTGCCCGAGTGCGGGGCCTGCCTGCAGCAGCTACGCGGACGGTTCCTTTTTAAACGCAGGAGCCGCTGTCACGTTTTCTCACTGAATGGTCATCGTGGAGAGTGAAAAAGACGGCGCAGCTCCTTCCACGGAGGAGAGACAAGGTCACAGGTAGGGCAGCCAGACCCTCGAGTGTGAAGTGGGGGGCACAGCCCTGCCCTCCCTCAGATGCCCCGAGATAGGCCAGGGTGGGAGAAAGGGGCACCTGTCCCAGGCACTGAGTGGCCACTGCCCGGCAAAGGTTCTCTGCTCTCATCAAAGTGAAGTGGAGGCCCCCAGGGTAGGAGGCCCCCAGGGCAGGCACCTGCTGTATGCCTGCCAGTGAGGGGGGCCCCAGGGGTAGGCTCAGCCCACATTTATGAGGCACCCACTCTATGCTCGGCAGTGGGCACAGGGATGGCTGCCCAGGTTGGCCCCTCCCACGGAGGAGAGACAGGCTCACAGCAGGGAAGCCAGAACCCCAAGTGTGAAGTGGTGGGTACCGGATCGGGGTGGCCCAGACTCCATGGGCTGGGGCTGCACCAGGCACAGAAGGAGCAGTGGCAGCGACTCATGACTTTGGGCGGCTCAGGTCCTGCCCGTGCCAGTCTGCAGGAAAATACCAGGACTTCCGCCTCCCTGCCCTCCCTCCCCACACCCGCCCACGTGGCCAGGACGTGACTGTCACCATGGGGACTTCCGCAGGGCCTGGTGATTTCCCAGACAGGTGACTGCCAGTCTGATCTCAGCCTCCCCTAAGCAACATTCCAGGATCCTGCGGAAAGGCCCACCCAGGCCTGGGCCTTCCCTGGTCGGTGCGGGGCTGTGGCCGCGATCCCTGGCAGCAGGCCAGGATGTGGGGGCCGCCCTGAGGGAGCTGGGGCAGGGCCCAGGGACCCTCCACCTCTGAGTTTGTCCTGGGAGCTGAGACTTCCTGGTGGGAGACCTCAGACCTGTCTCTTTCTCTGAGCCACAGGGACTGCAGGTCCAGGCCTTTTGCCTGGACAGGCCTCAAGCCACCAGGGGGCAGCAAAATCCAGGCCCTGCCTCCCCCGCCGCAGATGCGGCTTCCGAGAACCTGGGCTCCCTGTGCCATCACCTGCATGCCTAACCCCAGGTGTGCATTTGCGACCACACCCGCTGCAGCCCTTTAAAAATCCGCCTCCTCCTCCCTTCCCTCCCTCTGGGAAAACACAAGGGCTGCCCTCCATGGTCTGGTTGTCAGTGAGGACACTGGGCTGGACCCAGACACTAGAATAAATTATTTGGGGAATACATGGGGTTTGATGAGGGGCCAGGTGAGTCCGTGGGGGCGGGGCAGCCATGGTCAGGGTGGATCGCAGTCCAAGGCCAGCCCCCGCTGCTGCAGGGCCTCAGCCCCCACTCTCATGTCCTGTGTCCTTGTCATGGTCCCAGAGTGCAGGAGCCCCCACTTGGTCATCTCTAAAATGAGGTCATGTCGCTCTGCCTCCCGGGGTTATTGAGAGGTGACTGGCGAACACTCCCACAGGTGGCTGACACACAGCGGGGCTCACAGGGGCACTGGGCAAACCGGGGCTCCCCCAGATTGCTGTGGGCAGGAAGGAGCTGTCCCGGGCTCAGAGCAGCCCTGAGGGGCTTTCCAGCAGGGGCCAGGGGAGAGGCCAGAGGGGCAGGGCCCCAGCCCGGGGAGCCCCAAGCTCCCTGCCCATGTCCTGAGCAGAGGCCTCTAATCTCAGGGGCTGCAGTCGGCCAAGCCGTGGGCCAGAAACTCAGGAAGAAATTGCAGGGCCAGTGCCTTTATTAAAGCTCCACGGAGGGGCAGCTCCAAGGCCTGCACGCCACAGTTGGCCGCCATTGCTCAAATGACACACCGCATCCCCCCCAGTGCCGCCACAGCCCCATACCCCGGGGCAGTCAGCACAGGACCATGCTCTTCCATTGCACAGCGTTCACCTACCCCACCACCAGTTCAGCGTAAACCGTGGAGTCCTTTCCCAGGCCAAACGGAGCCGGGGTACAGCTGCAGGGCCTGACTGGGGAGGCGCTGCCCAGCCCTTCCCCACACACCTGCCCCTCCCCACCAGACGCCTCCCCACCTCCGGCTGCCTCCAACCGCCTTTCTAACACCCGCCTTTCCCCAGAGCCCCTCCTCCAACACGTAGACTGGCCGCTCCGTCCATGGGAGGGGCTGCTCAGCCCCCGCCCCGCCCTGGCGCTGGGCACCAAGCAGGAGGGGAACGGAAACCCCCTCTGGTTCTCTGGGAGATGAGGGGTCTGGCAAAGTGGCCACCAGGGCGTCCACCGGTCCCCTGTAGGCCGGGTTGCTGGACGCTGCTTCTGGGCAGAGGCCGAGGTCTCTCCGGCCCCTCGCTCTTCATTCACCGTGGTCTGAGGCTCCCCAGTACTCGGTGCAGGGGGAACGCCGGAAGGCTTCCCGGAGGCGGCGCGCCAGGCCTTCCCTGAGGTCCATCCGCGGCGCTCTCGGAGGCCTGGGCTGCGGAGTGAGGTGGCTGGTGAGGCCTGCGGGGCGGGAGGCCGGTGGGACGCGCGTCCTGCCCAGCGCAGGCGACAGACACCCCTGCCGCCACCCCCAGCAGGCTCGCCGGGGACGTTTCCTGCTCTGTCCCCAGCTGGGGGCTGGGCTGGCACCGCAGGAACTTCTCGGACAGCAGGGAAAGCAGAAAGGTGGCAAGGAGCGCCCACCAGCCCCTGCCCGGCCCGGCACGAGCGCCTTGCGCTGCGCCACACCGCCACGCTCCTCACTCTGGAGCACCGGCCTCACCGAGCGCGCGGATCGGAGGCCGGCCGGGAGGCGGCGGCGGCGGCGGCGGTGCAGGTGGTGGAGGCGCCTTTATGGGCGCCCGGCAGTGGTACACGCTTTCCCACGCCCAGCAGCCAATTGGCAGCCAGGGCCGGAAGACGCATGGCCCCCGCCCCCTAGCTCCGGGTTGGGCTGGGATAGGGACGCGCCCCCCTCCAACCGGCCTCCAGCAGCGGGGTGTGGGCAGGCGTGGCCGGGGGACACGTGGGGCCTGACCCGGAGGAGGCGCCTGCCCCTAAGTCCCTCCCTCAAACCTGCTCCCTCCCTGTTCCCAGCTTTCCGGCCACCTGACCTGTCCTCCGTCTCACAGTCTTCCCGCCTGGCCAGGAGCAGCCCCAGCCCAGGCGTCTGCCCAGGCCTGGCCCCCTTAGGGGTGAGGACAGAGGCCGCAGAAGCAGCTCCAGCTGTGGAAGCAACAGGGAGACAGAAAGGCCAGGGAAGAGGCTGAGCAGCAGTCACTGCACAGGGAGGCCAGGGCCACTGCTCCAGGAAGCCCCCACCCTCCTCCTGCACTTCCTGATAATCCAGGCCAGCGGCCACCTCCCCCAGGAAGCCCCCTGACTCCTCCTCCCTCCCCTGGGCTGGCTCTCATATTAAAAAGTCATCCTTGGAGGTGCTCTGGGCAGTTAATTCTGGGGAGCAGCCCCCCACCCCAGCTTCTCCAAACCTGCTATTTGTTAACCAGCTGCCCTTGGGGGTCTTTCCATCAGCCTTGGGAGGCGGCAGTGCTGTCCCACACCTCAGATGAGGAGACAGGTCCAGGGAGGAGGCCTTGCCCAGCCCCACCATGTCCCTCTCCTGCCCCCTGCACTGAGTGACAGGGTGGGCTGCTGAATGGGCAAGAGGATGGATGCAAAGGGTGTGAGAGCCATGCAGGCCAGACTTGGAAGCAAGGAAGGTGCAGCCCGGGGGACTCACGGCCAGAGTGTGGGGGCGAGCGATGGGTGGTCTGACGGTGGAGGCACGACGTCAGGCACGGCAGTGGGTGCCTGCAGGGTCCTCCTAAGCCATCCTTTACCCAGGCACCCATGATAAATGATGGGCCCAGGAAGGGTGCCAGTCTCGGGCCAAAAGAGAGGGGGTGACAGCTGGCCTGGGTGGTTGCACAAGACTGCCCCTATGCCCCCAGCCCTGCAGACCTCCCGCCCCCATGGCCAGCAGGGAACTGCCTCCCTATCACGAAAGTCCTGCTGGGGGTGGCCAGGTAGGCTGTGGCTGCCTCTCTGCCAGCCCCGCCTGCCTGAGGCCATGAATGGCCGGGAGCCTTTTGTGGGTGAGCAGCTGGCTGCCGGCCCTTTCTGTGGGGCTGTGGGAAAGTCCTCGGGCCAGCCTCTCACAGCCTCTCAAAGCCCGGATTATCTCTGGGTCTGCAGGACACCCTCTCAAGGACGCCCCCAGCATGGCTGGGGGCAGGGGCGCCTCTGCAGAGGCCCTGTCTGCTGAGCTCTGGCCCCTTGGCCAGGAACGGTCTCCTGAGCGGAAAAGCCCTCGGACACCCGGCTCCATGCCCCCTACCCCATCCTACTGCCCAGACTCAGAAATGCCCACCACGCCAGGCAGGCTGTCCTGGAGCCCTGGTCCGCTGTTGTCCTGGCCTCTGGCCCTCTGGGGGAGGGTGTGCTCAGCAGAAGAGCTTGCTGGGGGCTGCCAGTCCCCCGCCGACCTCAGGCCACGTGGCTGCACCCACAGCTGGGCAGACCCAAGCCAGGTCCAGGGCTGAGATCAGACTTGGAGATGCTCAGGGCTGAGGGCCTCAAGGCAAGTGCTCACTTACTCAGCACCTACTGCATACAGGCCATGCCCACTGCATACAGGCCAGGCAGAAGCTGCTCAGAGTCCTGAGACGGGGGCAGGACCACAGCTGCCCCATCCCCACCGAGCAGGGGTGGGCCCAGCTCTAAGCATAGCTGCCGGCAGCCAGCTGGCCTTTCCCTGACCCCCAGCCAGTTCCCAGGAAGCCTGGGACACGGGCAGGGGTCGCCCACCCAGGAAACCGAATGAAGAAGGTGAGCAGAAGCAGAGCCTGGCAGTGCCTGGGGCGGGGGTCTGCCTGCTGAGGCCACTGCGCATGCCTCATCCACTCTCCGTCCTCAGCACAGGCCTTGGGTGGGACCGTTATCAGCTCCATTGCACAGTGAGGAAACAGCCCCAGAGGGCCCACCTACTGAGGGGCACTCCCTAGATTTGAACCCTGTGCCCACAGCTCTCCCCACTGGGCCGTGTGCACATAGCCTGCATCAGGGGTAGGGCAGGGAGGCAGGCGCCTGCCTTGGTACCCTCCTGGCACCTAGTGCCATGCCAGGACCAGAGCATGCAGGGGACAGCCAGGAGGCTGTGGGAACTGGAAGGTTCTGAACAGGCCAGATGTGTGCGGTTTCCAGCACGGTTGCTCAGGGAGCCTCGGCTGCTTCCTGGGCCTCAAAGGCAGCCTGGAGGGGGCCCTGCCGCCCGCTGGGACGACTGCTCCCCAGATGGCCTCTGAGGCCCGAGCTCAGCACACAAAGCCCAGGCAGCCCGTGGCGAATGAGTTTGTTGCCGCGCACGCGCCTTTTGTGAAGGATGAATGTCCGCGGAGCGGGGTGGGGTGTGGGAACCCACCCAGAGCGGGCTCCAGCCCAAATGCCCCTCCAGGCAGGGGAGGTAGGCGGATGCCTGGGGCAGCACACAGACTCGGTGCCAGCCCCAAGCCCTGACACAGGCACCAGTGCCAGGCTCCCCTCCCACCCCACACCTCACGTAGGAGCCACAGGTGAGGGAGGGCTGAGGGTGGCTGCCACTCTGCTCTGAGGGTGGCTCCAGGGCAGGGGAGCTGCCTGATGGGACTGGAGCCCAGTGGGCTGAGGGCCACTGAGCAGGAGGCTGGACACAGCCCCAGGGGCTCCAGGGGCGGGGTCAGGGGGTTGGGGGGAAGCACGACCTTCTGGAACCTGCCCTGGGCACCTTCAAGTCCAGAGGGTGGCTGCCCTCCAGAAGCCAGAGTCTCCCCTGGTTGAAGCCAGGATGCATCTCAGTCCGGGGGTGGGGACAAGAGGCTGAAGGTCTCTGCCAGACCTGGGGGTCAACCAAAGGATGAAGCCCAGACTCCCAGAGCCCCTCCCGTCCCTCTTCCCCCACCGCGGGACCAGCAGAACTCTCAGCCCTGTACCCAGCACACAGAGACCACTTAATGAAAAAGGGTGTTTCCTGCCCTGCTGGGCTGGCAGCCTGACCTCTGCCCAAGCTGGCCAGGCCTTCCCCTCCCTTCCCTCCATCTGTGACGGTGGTGCCATGTCCACTGTGCTGAAGCAGGTCCCAGGAGACCCCCATCCGTGGCTGTCGGAGTGCCCCAGGCATGGGTCCTCCCTGCTGGTCACTGCTGAGGGTCCCAACGCTGGGCTGGAAGCCCCTGCCTGAGACAGCTGGCCCACCGTAATGGGGGTGGGGAGGATGGGAGCCCCACTCGGCACCACACCCCAAATAGAGTGCTGATAAAGGCCAGCATCCCCTGTAAGAGTTAGGGTAGGGGTTGGGGGCATGTCAAGGGAAGGGCTGGGATCCAAGGCTCAGAGAGAAATGATCACTGGGGCCTGGGACCTGAGCCCACATCTGTGATCTCCCTGGCCCCCACATGCGGATGACAGAGGTTCATAGACGGAGGGTCCCCCCACCCTGGCCAGACAGTGCTTACAGAGCTAGGGCACCAGATGGGGAGGTGCTGGCACAGGGGCAGTGCAACAAGGCCAGGGCCACAGTAAGGGCCAAGCATCTGCAGGCCAGTGGGACAAGAGAATGGACTTCCAGATCCAGAGTCCCAGAGCTGCCGGCCCCCACCCAGGGCTTCTTAGGTAACCGACAACCAGCAGCCCCCTCCCACCCCCCACCACCCCGGCAGTGTGGCCCAGACCCCAGCCCCCCACAGGCCCTAATCTGCTTCAGGAGCAAGCAAGCTGCCATCCCACAAAGCCCCCAG
This sequence comes from Theropithecus gelada, assembly GCF_003255815.1. NCBI lineage: Eukaryota > Metazoa > Chordata > Mammalia > Primates > Cercopithecidae > Theropithecus > Theropithecus gelada. The sequence goes on along the minus strand of NC_037668.1, from coordinate 31,396,427 downwards.
CACTGCCCCAGGCTGCTGCTCCCCCTGGACTCTGCTCCCCGCAGAAGGCATATTGACCCCACCCTGTGTCTGTTTGGGGAGCCCCAAAGATCAACCAGGCCACCCCCTCAATAACCAGATGGGGAAAAAGGCAAAAAGTCAGCCCAGGACCCCAGCGAGTTATGTGGAGCTGCCAGACTAGCCGGGAGGGGAGCTGGGACGCTTTTCGGTACAAAGTGGGTCTTTCCCAGCAGTGGAAGAGCAGATCCGCGTGCATGCTCTATGGCAGGGACCTGAGGAAGTGCTTGTGGCCAGCGTGAGGGCCAGATAAGCAAAGCAGGTGCCCGACCTGGGTGGGTGAGGCTGCCCACCTGCCCTTGCCCAGGGTTCTCTCCAGACTCTGCCTCCACCTGGCAGCTGGGCCCTCGGTTTCCATGGGCCTCAGTTTGCCTCCCTGTCCAATGGGCATGATGATGAAGCCTCAGGATGGTGTGGCCACACCCGAGTGCACACTCAGTCCCCTCCTGAGGCTGCCACATCAGCCCCAGAAGTGAGAGGAATGGGGCACACCCCCGGGGGTGGGAGGACAGCGATNTCTATTAGAGTGGAAGATTCTGAGCGTGGCTTAGGTGGTTCTGAACTGTGGTGACGTTTCCACCCTGCCACTGCCTGTCTTCCAGTTTGACTTGCTGGAAATGGACCGGCTGGAGAGGCCACTGGTCAACCTGCCGCTCCTCCTGGACCCGCCCTCCTATGTGCCCGACACGGTGGACCTCACCGACGACGCTCTGGCCCGAAAATACTGGCTCACCTGCTTCGAGGAGGCCCTGGACGGGGTGAGGGCTCTGGGTGCCGACTAGAGGATTCCGAGGCCGCGGCCTGGGCTAACCTTCCAAGGCTCCCGGGGGCAAAGACAAGGTGGCGAAGTGGGACAGGGCGGTGTTTTCCAGAAACCCCTTGATCTCCGTCTGAGTGTGAGGGGGGCGGTTTCTGTTTCTCAGGCAAAAATACCGCTCTTGGTCACTTGGTGGGTCGGTTAGGACGTGACGTCGAGGCACATTTTGTCAGCTATTACATTTCTTCAGAAAGTAGTTTAGTAGACTTTTCCGCTCCACCTGAGGTGCAGGAGGCCCTGTGGGACCCTGACTTTGAGGGTGGGGTGAGGCTCAGCCCCAACAAGCTCCGGTGAGGCCACCTGGGGGCTCCTGCGTCCCACCTCCAAGGCCGGGGTGGTCCAGTGGAGCACATGCCAGGGCCGGGGAGCCCCAGTAGCAACACGCATTCATCATGAAGCCCTCGCAGAGGCCGGGTGCTGCCGGGGTTTGTCCTGAGGGAAGAGTCCCAGCCCTGCCAGGACCCGGAGTGAGCTCTGGGCATCCAGAGCCCCGTGGCCCTGGCACAGGGTGGGGCTTGAGTCCCAGGACATGGGTCTCAGCCTCGGGTTTCCTGAGTGGTGAGGAGCCAGGGTCACTCCTGCTCCTGCCTCCCAGGGCAGCTGGGAGGGGCGAATGCCAAAGGGAAGCCTCAGGGGACTGTGAACTGTCACCGTCAGCCTTTCCTGTTCCAGTAGGAGCTGCCCTGACCACAGCCCGGGCAGCCCCCACCCTGCCCCAAGTCCCCCACAGCAGGCCCTAACCCTGCCCTGGGCAGCCCCCCACAGCTACTTCCTACCCTGCCTCAAGCAGCCCCCGACAGCTGGCTCCCACCCTGCTCTAGGCCCCCTTTAGCCGCCCCAACCCGGCCCTGGGCAGCCCCCCACGGCCAGCCCCCACCCTGCCTCAGGCCCCCTGTAGCTGTCCCCGACCATGGCCTGGGCAGCGCTTAACAGGCAGCCCCCACTCTGCCCCGAGCCCCCGGCTGTCCCATGAGGAATTCCCAAGCAGCAGGGCCATGCTTGGCTGACCCCTCCTGTCGCGGGCAGGTAGTGAAGCGCGCAGTGGCGAGCCAGCCAGACTCCGTGGATGCAGCTGAGAGGGCGGAGAAGTTCCGACAGAAGTACTGGAACAAGCTTCAGACCCTGAGACAGCAGCCCTTGTAAGTGCCCAGCATCCTGGTGTGTGACTGCCTCTTCTGCCCAGAGGGCCCCTGCACCTCTGAGAAAGTGGCTGTGATGCTGGCATTTGGACCCCAGCTGGCTGGGAGTGGGTGTGGGCCCCGGTGGCACAGTCCCCCCGGGCCCCACCTCAAGCAGCGTTTGCACTGCCGGGCTCCCGAGGACATCCGTGGCGCAGCCCAGGATGTGCAGATGGGCGGGTGTTCGGCCTGTCCTGCTCAGCACCCTCTGCCATGTCTGTCCCCAGCGCCTATGGGACCCTGACCGTGCGCAGCCTGCTGGACACCAGGGAGCACTGTCTGAACGAGTTCAACTTCCCAGACCCCTACTCCAAAGTGAGTGCAGTGTGCCCTGGCCTTCCGCTCGCTCCTGTCCCCATCCCGCTGGCGCCGTGGGTCCTGTCTCTCTCCCGCTGACTTGGGGCGTCCTGTTCTCTCTGAGGCCGTGCAGGTTTGGTAGCAGCCCCACCTCCGGCACTGGCACCACACTAGCCAGGGCCTCTGTTGGCAGCGTCTGCTGAGGAGCTGTGTTACCCCCACAGATGCTGGCGCCAGTTAGGGGTGGGGACCGCTGTGACTGGAGAAGAGGCGTGTGAGCCCCGTGTGGACATGTGTTCCTGAGAGACACAGGCTGCTTGTCTGCAGGAGCCGAGGGCCTCCCAGCTTCTGCGAGGGTGGGCGATTGTGGTTGGGGACTGCTTGCCTCTCCTGGGGCACCCTCGCTGCCTCCTAGGAGGCTGGGCAGTGACCAGAGACCTCTTACCCCGGCAATGTGCAGGGCCATGGGAGCCCTCTGAGATGGGCCTTTCTGGGCATCCATCTTGCTTCCTCAGGTCTGGCGGCCAGAGCCCTCCTTGGCCCCTTCTGCCAGGAGGCAGCGGGCAGCAGCAGAGGCATGGACTTCTCCCTCCCCTTCTGGGAATGGCCCGCGCCACGCCTCCCCCTCCCCCTCACACACCAAGCCTTGTGATAGGGAAAGTCTGGGTGTTGAGGGTTTTGAGGCCAGGGCTGTGGGTACCCGTGGGGGCCTTGTCCTCCACCTGCCCTCCACCCGTGTCCTCCCCTTCACCCACTGCTGTCACGTGGGGGCTGAAGCTGTCCTGGGCCTCTCTTCAGAGCCCTGTGCAGCTGCGCGCTGGCCGCTGTCCCGGGGCCGATAGGCTTGTGCCTGGTGGGCTTCCGGTTGGGCCTGAGTCTGTGCTCCTGAGGGGTGTGGTGTGGAACAGGCTGGGCCTGGCGGGTGTCCGGGATGGTGCTCTGCCGAGGGCCTGTGGAGACGCGGCCTGGCGGAAAGCCAGGAGCAGCCCTGTGGGCTGAGGCCATGTCTCCGCTCAGGCCTGGCGTCTGGCATTTTCCGCAGGTGAAGCAGCGGGAGAATGGCGTGGCACTGAGGTGCTTCCCCGGGGTCGTGCGCTCCCTGGACACGCTGGGCTGGGAGGAGCGGCAGCTGGCGCTGGTGAAAGGCCTCCTGGCGGGGAACGTCTTCGACTGGGGGGCCAAAGCTGTGTCTGAGTAGGTGTCTGCGGGCTCGGGGCGGGCTCTGCAGCCTGCGGGTCCCTGTCCTGCCCCAGGCTTGCGTGCAAGGAGGTGGAGCGGGTCCCTCAGGGGTTGTGTAGCACTTGGTGGCTTGGTGGCTCGGGGCTTTGGGGCCCAGGGAGTGCACATGGCAGCAGCCCCAGGGGCTGTGCAGGGCCCAGCGCCCTTGTCTGTCCCCTCAGGCTCTGAGGATGCCCCTTCCTTAAGCACAGATGCTGAGGAGGCCTAGGGGTGTGGCTCCCGAAATACGGGGCTGACATTTTCTATTGTCAGAATCCAAATTCACGTTTCCTACATGTGGTAGGAATTAAACATTTCTGATGTGATGATCAAAGGGTGCTTTGCAAAGGAGTTCCCTAGACTGGCCTATGGGACAGGCAGGTGTCTAAAGCCCAGGGCTCTGAATCTTGGAAATGAACCATTCCCACCGTAATTTACCTTCACTCCCGAAGAAGCTGCTTCCAGTCTCTGAGCCTCCCCAGGCGGCCACACCATGTCTTGTGGTCCCTGCTTGTTTTACATGTGGGGCTGGAGGGAGATGCCTGGGTTCCCGGCCCTCCCTGGGTTCCACTCGTGTCTCCAGACATAGACAAGAATGCTGCCCCCAACCGTGGCTGCCCTTCTGGGACACAGGTCCCTCCCGCAGCCTGTTGGGAGCGTTTGAGGAGGGTCCTGACCCATGGGCTTGGCCTTGTGGCCGGGGTCTCCCACACCGCCCGCGTGGGCGCCGAGCACGGGGACACTGCAGCTGCCAGTCACCGATGGGCTTCCCTGGTCCCATGGCTCTGAGTCCACCTTAAGAAACAGCCTGCGCTCTCTCAGACCTTTGCTCGGTGGCCCCCTGAGCCTTCTGCTGATCACCGCCTATCAAGAATGCTGCATCTGTTCTGCCTGGGAGCGACTGGGGTCTTCACATTGAGCAGCTGCCTCTGTCCCGCCTGGGAGGGATTTGGGGTCTTCACGTTGAGCACTCTGGCCGAAGGTTTTCGTTCTGTTTTTTCTTGACTTTCTTTTCTCCTCCTGCATGCAGTGTCCTTGAATCCGACCCCTACTTTGGGTTTGAAGAAGCAAAGAGGAAGTTACAAGGTACGGATGGCCAAGTAACCTGCGCCTTGAGCTGGGGCCGTGCCTGAGCGTTCTCTGCAACAGCGAAAGCAGTTGCGGTCAGGGTCCAGGCACCTCCCCTGCTCGAGGCTCTGTCAGCCAGGCTCGGGGGCGGGGAGAACTTGCTTCCTGGAGAGACGAACCCCTGAAGATGCGTCTCCTAACCCCTGACCTGGCGCGCCGAGCTGACCGTGTGTTCCTCCCTCTCTCTCAGAAAGACCGTGGCTCGTGGATTCCTACAGCGAGTGGCTTCAGAGGTTAAAGGTATGTGGAGGGGCTTCCCGCCTCTGCCCCTGGGGACACAGCGTGGGGCCCAGGGGCGGGTGGTCACTGGAGGGAGGTAGGCATGGGCGGCCTCCGGAGGCCCTCCCCTCCTGTTAGAGTCTTACAGTTCTGCGGGCCGAGGCCTCAGCGTCCCCTGCTCCACATGACTCCTGTCATGACCACTTCTTAGGTCACCTGCTCTAGGCAAAAAGCCTTGCCAGAAGAGACAGTCACTGGCCCCTGCAGGCTGATCCATCCCCGGTGCCTCTGGGGCCCTGAAGTCCTGGTCTCGGTCCCTGCAGGGGAGCCCATCCCCGATGCCTCTGGGGCCCTGAAGCCCCTGGTCTCGGCCCCTGCAGGGCAGCCCATCCCCGGTGCCTCTGGGGCCCTGAAGCCCCCGGTCTCGGCCCCTGCAGGGCAGCGGGGCGGGCGGCAGGGGTGGGGTCTGACTCGCTTGGATGCACCTGTTCCCAACTGAACGTCCTGGTTTTGTCTTACAGGGGCCCCCTCATAAATGTGCCTTAATTTTCGCAGATAACAGTGGAATAGACATCATTTTGGGAGTCTTCCCCTTTGTCAGGGAGCTACTCCTTAGAGGGACTGAGGTGAGTGGCGAGATGGTGGGTGGGGCCCTTCCCCTGGGCTTCTCTGCTCTTGGTGGGGTTGGCGCCGCCCTGGGCCTCTGGCGGTGGTCGGGCTCCTCCAGATGCAGCAGGTAGGTGCAGGTGGCAGCGTGTGGGAGGCGGCCCAGAGCCCTCATATGCTGGGGTGGAGGCTCCCAGCCCCCCGGGCTCAGGCCGAGGGTCCATGTGCTGAAGCCCAGGGCTGAGGCCAGGCTCCTGGAAGCGTGCGCCCAGCAAGGAGGCTTTGGGACTGTGACTTCATGCCAATTGGAGACAGGCAGGTCCCAAGGGCAGGCTGTAAACTCGGTTCTGCCCCTCGGCTTGGCTCCCTCCCAGGGGCCACAGAGTGGCAAGGTCAGGCAAGGTCCCTGCTCCTCAGCAGCGGGTGGCTGGCCAGGCCCGCAGAGCACAGCACCCTCACCCAGGCCCGCTGGGCACAGCACCCTCACCCAGGCCAGCCACTTGAAGGCTGGGGTGCACACAGGCACCATGCTGGGCCGGCACAGGTTCCTAAAGAGCCTGGGCCCTCCTCCTGCAGGTCATCCTGGCGTGCAACTCAGGCCCCGCCCTGAATGACGTGACCCACAGCGAGTCTCTCATCGTGGCAGAGCGCATCGCGGGCATGGACCCTGTCGTGCAGTGAGTGTTGGCGGATGGTGCTGGGGGGGCCTTGATGGGGAGGGGCACCAGCTGGGCAGAGTGGGCCACGAGGATTGTCACTGAACTGGGAGCTCCCGGGGGCCACCCTCCTGGGGGCGCTGACCACCTTGTGTCTGGCAGCTCCGCGCTCCGGGAAGAGAGGCTGCTGCTGGTGCAGACGGGCTCCAGCTCCCCGTGCCTCGACCTCAGGTAACCCCGCACCCTGCACCTGCTCTCTCCCTCCTGGGCTCCATGCCCTGTGTGCCGTGCACCTGCACCCAGGCACATGTGGGACACCGGCCTCAGGACTGCCCCTACGGCCTCTCCTGACCCCAGGCTCGGACTGCCCTCAGGAGGCGACAGAGATGCCATCCCCCAAGGTGGCCTGGGGAGAGTGAATGGATTCAGGGTCTGAGGTGGCTACACCTGGGCTGGGTTGGGGGACTTGGGGCAGGAGGGGCTGATGTCCCTGTGGCCACTCAGCTGAGGCTGAGGGCGACCTGGGCAGCTGCCCAGTGTCTGTCACCTCTGTGTCCCGCAGAGACAGCAGGCTCTGCTTCTGTGGTTCTGGAGGCCCTTAGTCGATTGTATGTGGTGCTCTCTGTCCTGCTGATTGCAGAGAAAGGAACCCTTTAAATGAGCGGGTTCTGAGTGCTGGGGCCACTGGTCTTCTCTGCTTGGTGGGATTCTCCAGTGCTGGCTTCATCTGTGCTCCAGTCCCACCTCACCAACAGGGAGGGCATGAAGGTGACAAAGAATCAGCCCCTAGAGTTCGAGGGAGATCTCGGGCAGTTTCCCGGCTGCAGCTGCTCTGGCCCTGCGGGAGCTGCTGCTCTGAGGAGGCCCCGGGCTGAGGCTGGGTTTGGAGGCCCCCACATCAGGGATTGAGGGGTAGGGGTTTCGGCCTTCACGTTGGTCGCTGCCCTGTATGGGAGGTGGGGTCTGGGGTTCACTCGTCTAGTCTTTCTCTCTTCCTCCCCAAAGCCGCCTGGATAAGGGGCTGGCCGCACTGGTGCGGGAGCGTGGCGCGGACCTGGTGGTCATTGAGGGCATGGGCCGTGCTGTCCACACCAACTACCACGCGGCCCTGTGCTGTGAGAGCCTCAAGCTGGCCGTCATCAAGAACGCGTGGCTGGCCGAGCGGCTGGGCGGCCGGCTCTTCAGCGTCATCTTCAAGTATGAGGTCCCGGCCGAGTGAGGCACCGCGGCCGCCGGATGGTTCCGCTTGTCACTTGTCAGGAATGTGTTTTTGCCACCACAGGGGAACTACGTTCAAAGCAACATATTTATATCGCACTACCGTGACACGGCACGTACGCCGCAGCCCGCACGGATGCGTGTGGCCGAGAGGCGCGATGCAGCTTTGTCCTGGGAGACATTCGTATTGGAATCTATTTAACTGCTACAGAACCTTTTATATATATGTATAAATAGAGAGATCTATCCAGGTATGTCTGACGGGACGCAGCGCCGTGGGCATGCACCAAATAGAGTTTTTAAAAGAGGCCGGAGCCGCCTGCGCTGTTTTGTTTTGGAGCAGGAGCCTCTCCCGACTCTTCCCGTGTGGGGAGCCCAGAGCGGGAGCCCTTCCCTGCGCTGCTTCTAGACCTCGTGGGCACCGAGCGCCAGCTGCCCCACAGACCCGGGCCCCTGTGTCTCTCACTGCTCCCGCCGGGCCAGAAGAGCCGCCCTCGTCCCTCCAGTGCCCTCCCGCTGCGCCTGCAGGACGTGTGGGTGCTGAGCAGCACTCCTGACTCAAGTGCCTGGGAAAGGAGCCCTCGGCATCGATCGCCCTCAAGGGTTCTCAGGCAGCCGGGCGCTGACGCGGCCCCTGCTAGGAACTGTGCGGACCGTGTGGGTTTTGTTGCTAATGGCCTTGGGACCAGGCTCCCCGGGGCCCTGTTCTGTGGCTAGGGTGGGCATGGCTGGGGGGAGCTGGCAGCAAGGAGGCCTGCTGGTCCTGGCCCCTGGGAGCTCCAAGGCGCCTGGGGGTCACTCCTGTCTCAGCCCAGATGTGGGATTGAGACCACACAGCCTTGTAGAGAGGACAGGAGGGCGCAGAGCTTGCGGAGGCCCTGCTGAGGTGGGCTGGCTGCAGGCCCCCGGCTTTGACTTCATGTGGCGGGAGCTGTTCCTTTGACTTCATGGTGCTGAGCTGCTGGGCAGGCCCTGAGGAGGCTGAGCTGCTACCTTGCCCCCCGCCCCCCCCACTAGGGTCCCCCAGATCTGGAAGCTTCACTGAGACCCCCAAGCATAGGCTGTCCTAGGCCAAGGAGGTGGGGTGGCATGGACCACCTTCCAGACAGCTTTGCTTGGTGGTCTGGAACCTGCAGAGGCTAAGACACCTCCCCCATGGAGACCTGGCCTGCCCAGAGGTGCCCAGTGGCCATTTCTGGACCCCACGGTGGTGTCTCTTCATGGCCTACCCTTGGAGTCTGCGTGGAGCCTGAGGCCCAGCCCTCATGCAGCGGCCACCAAGGGGGCTCCTGTCCTGTCCTGAGGTTGACTGTCCACCTGGCTCCAGCTTCTCCCTCCTGTGGGTCCCCAGGGCAGAGGCCCAGCCCCCAGGATCCCATCGGCCCTCACCACTTTCTGGCCCTCAGGCCCTGCTCTCTGATGGAGAAGCCCTCCCAGCCTGCATCTCTGGCCTTCCCTGGCACTCCTCAGCCCCTCCAGCTCTTGCTACCATCCTGGCCCCCCTCACTGGTGGTGGATGGCAGCAGTGGCCTGGCCGCTCTGGGCACCCGGGTGTGTGACTGCCCGGCCTGACATCCACAGGGCTTGACCCCAGGGTTGGAGAGTCCATCTGTGCTGGGGGACGCACCCACTGCAGAGGTTTGGCCAGAGCCTGGCCCAGACAGGATCCCCAGGAGGAGGTGGGGGATGCACAGAGGCCTGGGAGGACAGAGCCAGGACAAGGACACCAGGGTTCAGCCCAGGCTGGTGAGCCCCTGCACACTCCCACGCAGGGCCTGCTGGCCTGCCTGTGGCCCTGGCCTCAGCTCCCCTCCTACACAAGAGGCCACCCAGCCTATGAGCCAGGCACCCCTGTGCCTCCGGGTAACCCTAGCCTCTGTGACCCCAGCTGGAGCAGGCGGGCTCTGGCCTCCGCCTTGCTCCCTTGACGTGGCCATTTCGACTGCGCTTTTCTCAAGACACGATCTGGCCCCAGGCTCTCAGCCCCTCCTTGACTCCCGCAGACCCCCAGCTGGCTCCTCAAGCCCTACTCTGCCCACAGCACCACTCAGGGGCTCACTGGGAGGCCTCGGTCATCAGGCTGCTGTCATTGTCACCGCCAGGGGCTCTGTGAGTCCCCCATCCCAGAACTGAGACTCCTCAGGCTCAGGTGCCGCCCTGGGTCCCAGGCAACCAGCTCACCACACCCCTGCTCTCGGTGGGGCCACAGCTGCCCGCACGCAAGCGTCCCGGGGCTCGAGGATGGCGATGTCTTGCCAGGCTGTCTCTGAGGGGCCTGGTGGGGCTCGGGGGAGGGGAGCACCAGTGGCCCCTCTGCCTGCCTGAGTTGGGGAAGTGATGACAGCAGTTCCTGTGGCCGCCCACAATCCCTGCCAGTGCAGGAACATGATGAGGGCAGAGCAACCCCCCAGAACTTCCCCAGCACCCCAGGATTCCAGCCTCCGGGCCTCATGCCCACCTTCCCAAGGGCCCTGCCTAGGTGCAACGCAGCCAGGGATGAGACGGAACACCGCGACAGCAGCACTCATCCGGGTGGTGGGCTGGGCAGGCCTCTTGGGCAGCAGCAGGTGGTGGAGCCTCACGGGGCAGGACACTCCCTGACCTCCTTGGCCACGGGGTGGGCCACACCCACTCCCATTGTTGGGGCAGCAGAGGATGAGCTGCAGCACAGGCTTCTGGAGGCCCAGCCAGTACCCCAGCCTCTCCAGGGTAGGGCCTTTCTGGAACCACCATCCTCCAAGACTGCAGGCAGAGCAGCCTGCAGGGTCGGGGGGCCGGCGGCCCGGGGTTAGGGTCTGTGCCCTGAGGAGCAGGCTTTGCAGCCCACCCTGGGAGCCCATCCAGCTCAGCCCTCTGAGGACGGGCCAGGTCTTTTCTTGGGGTGTCCTTTGGGCCTGGCACAGGCTCTGACAGACACCTGGTGTCGCACATGAGGCTGAGCGAGCGGGAAGCCCGTGCATGCTGGTGAGCACGTTTATTGGAACCACATTCGGGAGTTTACAGAGGCTTAGGCCTGGTGCAGAGGGCAGCATGGTCGCAGCAAGGCAGATGCAGCCTTCAAGGCGAGGCCCAGATAGCATCCTGAGCAGCCCTGGTGCCTCACAAGCACCCCAGCCTGTGCCGTGGCCAGGTCAGCCGCATCTCCCAGGGCAGGCTCAGGACAGGTGTGCACAGATGCACACCACACACACCCGGGGCGAAAAGCCAGGTAAAAATGGAAAGGGACTTGGTATCATTTTAATATTGTATAAGTTTTGCTTCTAAAAATTTAAATATTTCTGTATGGATCGATCTTAAAACACCGGAAAATCTGCCTGGCGGGGCCAGCCTCGACCCCCTCCTGTGGGCCCCAGGCCAGCAGCTTCAGCCTTTCCTCCCCCGGGAGCAGGGGCAGGAGGGAGGCAGGGGCCGAGGGGACACAGGGCAGCCAGGGACACAGTTTTGGGGGCCTGGCTGCCCTGTTTCCTGAGCAAACACGACACGCCCACCCCTGTCCTGGGCCTCCAGAGTCCCCCAGGTTCCCACCACTGAGGTGGTCAGAGGCGGAGCAGGACCAGGTTTTCCGCGGCCGCGGATGCTGACCCAGGGGCTCCCTTGGAGGGTGCTGGCGCATCCACACCGCCCTCGTGGCCCACAGAGCAGGCGCCCTCGGGGGTGCCCCGCTCCTCCTCTGGGGGTCCCTGCCGGCCCAGGTCCTGTAGTCTCTGCTGCCGCTCCTGGGCCTGGCGGGCCCGACTGGCAATGGCACGCACACGGCTCTGGCTGCGGGAGGAAGAGCGCCGCAGAAAACCGGGGCCCCCCGCCACCCCCTCCCCAGCCGGGCCCAGGCTGGTGGGTGACGTGATGTCTCCGGCCTGCTGGAAGACCGTGAGCCAGCGCAGCTGCTCCGTCAGGGCGTCCCGGCTCACCCCTGGCCGCGACACCCGCCGTGTCCCTCCCGGGAGGCCCAGGCTGTGGCTCAGGCTGCGGGAGCCGCCCTCAAAGCTAGGGCCAAAGTCATCAGCAGTGAGGTCCCCCAGGCTCTTGGACTTGGCAGCCACGGGGCAGTCCTGCAGGCCCACCAGGGAGTGGCAGCCCCAGGGCGGCCGGAGCGGGAGGCCAGGCATCCGTGGGGCCAGGGGCCTGGGCCGCAGTTCGTCAGGCGTGGGAGGCCGCTGGCCCGCAGCCCGCAGGTTGGGGTTGGATTTGCTTTTGGTCACAGGTGGCAGGTCTGGGCGGGCAGCTGAAGCTGAGTGGGGCCTGGGGGGCAGGCGTCCCACGTGGGCTCCGAGGAGGCTTTCGCGGCTGCGGCCCAGGCCCAGGCTGGGCAGGGAGAGGTCAATGACAGTGTCGCCAGACGACATGCTGGAGGAGGAGGAAACGCTGTCTCGGTGGCCACATGGCTCCAGCCGCTGCCACAGCCGGTCACTGGCCGTGGCATCAAAGTACACGGCAGGGGCTGGAAAGGGACCAGCCAGGGGCCGCCATCCTCCCAGGGGCTCTGTGGGCACCTGACCCTCACTCTTCACCCTTCTAATCACGGGCAGGTGGCCCGGGGTCCGGGGCTGGCTCCTGCCGTCCGACTGGCTGCTGGGGGCCCCCTCGTATGCCCCGCCGGGACGCTTGCCATTGCACGGCCGAGGCCTGCTGTCTCGGTGTTCCTCAGTGTTCTCTGGGGGGCTTGTCACATCGGCTCCCGGTCCTGTGGGGTATGGGGGCCGTTCCTGAGAAGAGCTGGTGGGGACGGCCGCTGGTGGCGTGGGGCCAGGGCCTGGGGCGGGCTCCTCGGCAATGGTTTCCAGGCTGCACGGTGGAGGGAGCGGCCGCTGCGTGGAGAGGGGGCGGGTGTCTGTGGGGAGGTAGGGGAGTGAGAGCGAGAGAGAGCCAGAGGGAGAAGCAGAAGAGAGAAAGAGAGGAAGACAGGGAGAGAGGCGGAGAGGAGTTGAATCAGGGTGGTGTCCCCAGTACCCTGTGCCGAGGGTCGCCGGGCCCAGCTCCCACCCCGAGGCATCCCCCGGGCGCGGCACACTCAGTGTCCCCACCCTGCTGCTGGTGAGGCCCAGTCCATGCCCTGTGCCACACATGGGGCCCTCCTGGGGCTGGGACAGCACGGGACAGCAGGGCTGGGCCCCGTTACCTGTCGCTCGCCGCTCTCAGTTCCTAACTACGGAGGCAGCGTGGGTGGGGGCAGAAAGGAAAGCTCGGTCAGGGTGTCTGGAGGGGCAGGGTGGTGTGGGGTGGGCTCCATGTATGTCCCTCCCTCAGGGCCCAGGGAATCCACTCCACACAGCACTCGGCAAGCTCCAGGCGTCCCAGGGACGCAGGAGACGCCCAGCAGCTGCACTACCTGCCCACATCAGACTTCCCAGGAGGGACCCCTGGAGCCTGCCCTGGAGGGCAGTGGGAATGGGATGGGACGTGGCCCCCAGTACCCAGGAAGGGCATCAGTCGCCAGCCGCCCGGGAGGTGAGTTTGAGGAAGCGCCCAGTCAGAGGGGCCCAGCATGTCAGGCCACACTCCTGGTCCCGGACCCTCAGCAAGAGCAGCTGGTTCTTTCCAGCCTGTCGGGCCTCAAACCAGCTCCACCCCAAGTCCCAGGGCCTCAAGGTCAGACAGGAGGGCTGGGGCTACCGGCCACAGGCAAGCCAAGGGAGCAGAGTGCCACGGAGACAGTGCCACGGAGACAGAGCCACGAGCACACGAGACGATGCCGTCTACGCAGAAGCAGCAGCAGGTGACCCAGGCCCAGCCATGCCAGGGGTGTGCGGGAGGACCGCGCAGGGCAGGAGGGGCTTACCGGTGGAGAACATGGGGGATTTACTCCTGATCTCCTCCAGCTTTTGAGCAAACAAGGCACTCATCTCTCCCTGCAGGGCCCCCGGTTGCCTGCAGGCACCCTCAGGCCAGTGGGGGGACCTTTCAGGGATGCCCAGGCTGTCTGGGCTGCTGGAGTCCGAGGACACGGAGCCGCTACCGCCTGGACCCTGCCTCCAGGCCCCGGGACCCTTGGGGGCCTCTCTGCTTCTCCCTGCGATAGCTTGAGGGTCCAGGCCGCAGCAGGGGGCCCCCAGTGGGTCAGCCCGGGCCCGGGGCTGCTGGCGGATGGCTGCCTGCGTGCTCGCGAGCCCTGGGCTGGGTGGCCGCTCCCTCTGCAGGCCCTCGGTGTTCACGCCGGCGCAGGATCCCACCACACACTTCATGCATGTGGCGGCCATCCCAGCAGCCCCGGGGCCGTCCAGGGCACGCAGGGGCCGCACTCGCACAGGGCTCTTCTCTGTCACTGCAGCTGGTGCCTTACCTCGGGGGCTGCCGCAGCCGGGCCCCTCCTGGGCTGGGGCTTCCAGAGCAGGTCTAGGGCTAGGGGGCACCATGTCGTCCGCCACCCCCTGGGAGCCTGTGTCCTGAGTGCCCAGGACCAGCTCCGGGAAGCCCTTGCGGCCCGGCTTCTGGCTCTTGGTTGGGGCACTGGCTGTGCGCCGCAGAAGCCTCTGGCTAACGGAGGGCCGGGCCGGGGGCCGCCCAGCAGCATGACTGTCCAGTGAGCCGGGCTTTGGGCCTCGGAGGAAGAGGCCTTTTAGGCCCAGAGCCTGCTTGACCTGCAAGAGAAGGAGCCCGCATAGCTGTTGCCAGGGGTCCCAGCCCAGCTGCAGCTGCACCCCCAGGGCCAGCTCTCCAGACCGTGCCACAGACGTGCCGTGCGTGTCTCGGTCCGAGGGGCCGGGCCACCTCAGGCTGGGGGCGTGTGGACACACCTGGGCCTTCAGGAGCAGGGTCCCTAGGGCATTCTGCCTGGGACAGTGGCTGCTACAGATCTAAGTACAGATGGCCCACCCCACCCTCCTGGGCATGTGGGGCCTGTGAGGGGCATGGAGAGAAGGTCCTTCCTCCGGAGGAAAGACCTCAAGTCCCAGCCCGGCCCACCACAGCCTGCACCTGCTCAGAGACCCGCAGCCCCATCGCTGGCAGGGGACACTGGTGTGGCACTCCCTGGTTGCGTGTGCCCCACTCTCAGGCAGGAGTAGCTGGTCTACAGCAGGAGTAACCAGGTGCAGTGGGAGGCGTGCTCACCCAGCCCACGTCCTGCTCACTCTCATGGTGATACTCCTGCCCTGGGAAGTACCACCTCTTCCAGGAAGCCTTCCTGGATTCCCCCAGGCAGCCTTTTCTGGTCTTGCCCTGCCCTCTGCTCATGTGAACCCCCAAGGCCCACAACTGGCTTGCTGACCCCTGAACCCTGCCAAGATGGGCTCAGGCTCCTGGCCCACCAGTACCTGGCCACAGCCAATCTTCCTGGACAGCTAGGTCCAGGCGGTCCCTGCCTGAGCAGAACAGCTGCTGAGAGGGAGGCAGCTGCATCTCCAGGGTGCAGAGGCCAGAGGGGCCCTCACATGCCAGATGCCCCCGAGACCGGCAGCACCCACTCTGCCCCCATGATGAGCCGTGCTTGTGCACAGAGCAGCCCAGGCCCGGCAGGTGGGTCACCTCCCTGCAGGGCACCTTTGGGCAGATGCGTTCAGATGGCCAGCACTTGAATCAGCTTCCTGATTCAAGATTCCAAATCCACGCATTTGGTCACAGTGGCTGGGAAGCCATTTAGAAGCAGATCCGGGATTCCAGCTCGGAGCACCGGCCTCAGGGGTGCCCTCATCCCAGGCACTGGGCATGGTTGGCAAGGACAGGGAAGGAGCGGGAGGGGAACTCAGAACCAGCAGCCTGAGGGTCCGAGAGGGGGGCAGGAGAGAGAAGGAGGGGGATAGGAGGGGCACAGCGGGGGCTCCAGCGGGCTCCCCACCAGGGAAGGGGCTGAGGGAGGGGAGGGAGGATTGAGGAAGAGGAGGAGAGGGGAGGCCAGTGAGAAGGCGGCCACCCAGCTGAACCCTGGATCTGCCTCGTAAATGCCACTCTGGCTGGGGATGGCCAGGGCCCCCAGAGCCATGTCATGATCCACGTCACAAGAGCGACAGTCCCCAAATGCTACCAGGAATCACGGATGCTAATGGGGCATGGCCTGGGCATGCAGGGGTGGCGGGCCGCACTGTCCCGCGCACCGGGTACCTTCAAGGCTCCTAACAGAGCTGGGCTTCTAAAGGTAGAGACTGAGGCCATAGAGAAGCCGACTGCAAGACCAAAGAGACAGAGGGAGCAGGTGAGGCAGCCACAGCAGCGGCATGGGGAGCCCTGCGGCCTGGGGGACGAGGAACAGATGGGTGTATAGACGGCAGAGGCCGGATGGCACTTCTGGGCCCGAGAGCACAGCAGGAGAGTCAGCACTGGGCTTGGGCAGGCCCCTCGTGCTGTGTGAGCAGGGTCCTCCGAGGGCCAACTGCAACCAGCAGGACCCAGAGGGCACTGGGCCTCAGCTGAGAACCAGGGCAGCCGGCTCTGCAGGGCAGCAGGGCCAGCACCAGCACCCCTTCCTGCGGAAGCCGAGTCCCCACTCTGACCTGGGGCAGGGGACAGACATGCTGGGTGTGGAGTGACAGGCAAACCCGGGCAGCTGCCTTCCATGTGACAGCAGGAAGTAGAGGGGTAGGGGGTGAGAGAGGGGAGGGGGCACCACTCAGTCCCTGCTGAGAAGCCAGATGGCAGCACTGTGGGGGTGGAGCCTGCGAGGCCGGCGGGGCAAGGCCCAGAGCACTCGGGACCCGCCCTGCCGGAGATGCCCACAGCCAGCCCTGGGGTCAGAGGTGGGCACTGGTGGCTCAGGAGCCAGACCCCCACAGCACCCCCTCTTGCAGGTAGAGGAGCAGAGGCCCGGGGAGGGGACCCTAGGCCTCACTGCCTGAGTTCAGGACCCAGGCCTGGGGACACATGGGGGTGCATAGGACAAGGGGCTGGTGCGGCCCCTTCCCACGATGGCTGGTGGCAGGGGGTGACACTCACCTTACCACTGATGTCACTGACAGCCACGTGCACGAAGATGGAGGCCTCTTCTATCCCCTCCAGGTACACGTGCCTGTAGCCTGGAGCAGTGTGGGTCAGCAGGGTCATGAGGTCACAGCCTTCCGAGGCCCCCACCTGCTCTGTCCCCCACTCTACTCAAAGGTCCCAAGACCCCAAATACAGCCGACAAACCCAGGCCTGGGACCTCTGCCTCCCGTGGGCCCAGCACTACCCCCACCTCCTCCAGGAAGCCCACTGGCATTGCACCAGCCTGCAGGGTCCTCTTCCTGGGGGTGGCCCCTCCCCCACAGGCCGTGCCCCACCCCGACCCGCAGGTCCCCAGGCTGGCTCTTGTCCTGTCCTCAGCCCTCTTCCTGGGGGTGACCTCTCCCGCACAGGCTATGTCCCCATCAGACCCACAGAGCCCCAGACCGGCTCTTCTCCTGTCCTCACCTCCTGTCTCTGGTGCCAGATGCAGGCCCGCCCACACAGGCACCAACTCACAGGGGAAACAGTGCCTGCCCTGCCCGGGGGCCCTCGGCCAGTGTGGGGGGCACCGTGTCCACACCTGCCCACCTGGCATCATGCTGCTGAAGGCCAGCGTCCTCTGGCCAATGAAGTCACGCCCAATGGGGTCGTGGTCCCAGACGAGGAAGCGGACCAGCGCGATCTCCGGCATGTGCACTGTGAACACCAGGGTCTCCTCCCAGGTGGGGTTGAACCCTGGGGAAGCAGCGCCAGGAGGAGTGTCCCGTGGGCAGGGCCCGGCCCAGCACCACTCCAGCCTGGAGCCCCGGCCCACACCACTCCCAATGCTGCTCCCGGGACTGCCCACCTAGAGGGGAGCGGCACCCAGGACTGTCACCGAGGGAGGCCTGGGCAGAGCACCCGGGCACACCAGGTAGCCCCAACCCTCCCCCTCAGACTTCCATCACCAGCGTGACAGAGCCACGGCCGAGCCTCACCGTTGTCGTCCACCACGCGGGTCTGCTCCCTGCTGCAGTCCACAGGGAGCCCGATGATCTCCACCTCCACAAAGGGGTCGATGATCTGGGACACAGGAGTGGGGCTGGCTTCGGGGCCCATCACAATGCCCGGCCCACTCCCCACTCCCACCCGCCTGTGCAGGGCTGGCCCCCACCTCCCCGCGGTCCCCCAGCATGGAGTCACGCGGCTTGGGGAGCTGCTGGCCACTGATGATCCGGAGCACCAGCTGCTTCTTGAGCTGCCCGGGCAGGGGGTCCTCCGAGTTGGGGTTGAACATGCCTAAGGGGATGCCGGGCAGGTGGTCAGTGGCCCAGCCCTCAGCAAGCCCCCTACTCGCTGGGGCACGGCTGCCCCTCCCCGGCCCCCACATAGGAGACTGGAGCCAGTGCCAGGTGGAGGGAGGGAGGCAGCAGTCCAGGGGGGCACCTCAGGGGGGCAGGTGCACCTGGCCCAGTATGGATCACCTTTGTGGCCACCGCAGCACATGGGACAGAGCCCATGCCTCCCACGGCTGAGCCGAGGAGGTCACACAGCTTCTGGGGTTGGGTCTGGGTCCCTGGGGGTTTGAGGGGTGGGGTCTCTGGTGACAGTGCCCTGGGGCCCGGTCAGGCTGAGAATTCTGAGGAGGGAAAGCCAAGGGCAGAGGTGGAAGTGGCCGGTCCACAGCAGTAGCCAGGTCCAGCGGAAGGTCCACTCGCCCATCCCCTGTCCTGCCCACTCCCATGGTGATACTCCTGCCAGGGCCACAGGGGGACCAAGCTAGAAGTCATCCACAGCAGACAAAACAGAGGTGTCTGAGAGCTGGGAGGAGGTTCCCTCCAACACCCAGCCCAGACCCAGGTCCTGAGACCCACAGAGGGGCCAGGCACAGGGGGCTAGGTCGCTGGCACTGGGCCCCCCTCAGACAAGTACTGCCATGAATCTCACATGGGGCCCAGGCTCCCCAATTCTCCATCCCTGGATTCCTGGCAGAGCTGGGCCCTTCTTTGCAACCCTAGCAAGGAGGGTTTCCCCACCCACCTCCCCAGCATCCTGGGAGCTTCGTCCCAACCTGACCCTCCAGGGGACTCTGCCAAAGCCGCCCCCACCCCCTTGCTAGCCCGTGGGGCTCCGATCTCCGTTCTGGGGACACCCAGGAGGCCCATCCAAGCCCTGAGCATCCGAGCGCCTCACCCTGGCACATGCACTCGGGCTTGAGTACGTAGCCGCAGCCACCGTTGGCGCTGAACTTGGCTCGGTTCAGCTGCAGCATCCGCCCCTCTGACTGGTAGTTCAGGGCAACTGTGAGGGGGACACAAGGCTGCCCCGGTCAGCACCCGACCTTCCAGGTGTGTCCCCCACCCACCTGCCACCACACGCTAGCCTCCCCTGCACAGCTGCCGTGGATCTGCTGTCTGCCGCTCGTTCACCCAATATGAATGGGACGCTGAGGCTCGCACCTGTGCAGAACTGAGGCCAGCACATCCTGGAGGAACATTCCTGGAGCTGGCGCAGCCACAGCCTTGCAGGCAGGTGTCCCGGGAGTACGTGGACAGGCCTGCATCATCGCTCCCACATCCCCCTGAGGCTTGAAGGACCCTGCCCCAGTGCTAGCCTGGTGTCAGTGGCAGCCTGGTGTCAGTGCTAGCCTGGTGTCAGTGGCAGCCTGGTGTCAGTGCCAGCCTGGTGTCAGTGCCAGCCTGGTGTCAGTGCTAGCCTGGTGTCAGTGCCAGCCTGGTGTCGGTGCCAGCCTGGTGTCGGTGCCAGCCTGGTGTCGGTGCTAGCCTGGTGTCGGTGGCAGCCTGGTGTCGGTGGCAGCCTGGTGTCGGTGCTAGCCTGGTGTCGGTGGCAGCCTGGTGTCGGTGGCAGCCTGGTGTCGGTGCTAGCCTGGTGTCAGTGGCAGCCTGGTGTCGGCAGCACGCCACGGAGGTGTGGAGGCTCCAAGGGCAAGAGAGCTCGGACAGAACCAAGGCCCCAGCAGGTCCCCTGCTCACCCCTTGGGCTCCAGGGACCATCTGAGCCGAGCCCTCCCCACCACACCTAGTGCGCCACGCCCGCACCCACCCATTTGGCAGCCGGCATTCCAGAAGGGCTGCGGGTTGTAGTTGCTGGAGTCCACGCGGTAGGAGGAGGGGTAGATGCGGGAGAGCTGGTGCTGGTTGAAGCGCAGGTACTGCGCCGGCTTCTGCTGCAGAATCTGGTGGGCCTTGGTCTCGCTGAAGGACGACACCTGCCAGCTGGACACCGCTGTGGTACCGGTGACTGGTCGTCAGACTGCGAGTCCTCGACCTCGCCCGGCGCCCAGCAGCATAGCAGGGATTGGGGACAGGGAGGCCTCCACCCGTGCCAGGTCCCTGAGCCACTCACCCTCCATCTCTATGTCATGGGTGGCCACGGACTTGGTGTACTTCACCAGGTCAGAGAGGGCCCGGGACAGCTTCATGGTCTTCTTCTGCCGGGTCGTCCTGTGGCAGGTACAGGGTGTCAGAACCCCTCCCATCCAGGGCCAGCCTGGCACCCAGCTCCGTGAGACGGGCTCCAGGACTCAGGCGGGTTCATCAATTCACGCAGTGGGCCCTGAACCCTGAGAGACAGACCCCAGACTGGGCTGCAGGCTGCGGAAACCCGAGTGCCAGGCAGGATGTGGGCTGGCTCGGAGATACCGGCAGAGGCAAAGGCTCCAGGCACTGTGTGCGGTGGAGGATGATGTGGTCTGCCAAGCGTGGCAGGTGTAGGGGCTTCTGGAAGGTTCTGAGCAGGGGACAGCTCGGGTCAGGGCCTGGGTCTGGACTAGAATCACTATGTGGAGAGGAGGCCGGGGTCCAAGGGGGCCTCCGTGTCACCCAGGTGGCAGCAGCACGTGTGGATCAGGTGTGTGCTGAGGGCAGAGCCCGGCTGGCATGTGGGACGGGACTGGACAGGAGGGGGCTGTACCCAGGCGAAGGGCACAGAGGAACCGCTGGGAGATGGAAGTGAGGGGAGACGGCAATAGGAGGGAGTGGGCAGCACGGGGGAGCCCAGGGCTGGGGAGGGGCGGAAGCTCCTTCTGGGCTTGTAGGTTTGAGATCCCAAAGAGACTCCAGACAGTGCTGAGGGAAGCCTCAGACACAGGGGCCCGGGCCTTGAATTCAGCCTGACTGGACGGGAAGTGGGGGAGCCACTTCATGGCAGGCATTTGATACTCCCTGGGGAGGGCATGAGGCTGGGGGCCTCATAGGAGGAGGCGAGGACCAAGGGCCGACAGCCCAGCAGCATCCAGGCTTGTGGGGACCTGGGCCCTCCAGCCACCTGCTCGGCCACCCCTGCCCCCACTGCTGGCAGCCACCAGCCTGCCCTGCACACCACACTCCCCACCACTTCCCACTGCTTCCAGGGGCCAAGAAGTGGGTGGGTCCTGCCCGGCTCGGGGTTGTCCCTGGTGGGGTCACCGCAGAGAAGGGGCTGGCTGGGCCAGGCTCCCAGGAGTGTACAGGGCCTCCCCATGGGGCAGGGCACCTACCCTCGGCTCTGACCTCCCGGGGAGTCCTGGCCCTCATCTCCCTCCTCCATGCTGGCCGCCTTCTTCAGCTTGCTGCCCTTCTTCTGTGCGGGGGGCAGAGGCATGAGCTGTAGGGCCCCTGGCCCAGGTCAGGCCTTGGCGAAGGTAGGGGGTTGGGGAGGGCCTGTCCTCCAGGGTCCCCAGTGGCCCACGCAGCCTCCCATGTCCATCCCACCTGGCTGGGCCTGCCAAAGCCTCCTCGGTGCCCTCCCAATCTGGGCTCCGGCGGACACCCAGGGCAGCCACAGGGCACCTGAGCTTGGGACAAGGGCCAGCGTGGGCCAGAGAAGGGATGTGAGCCAGCGAGGCACCTGTTCCCACCAACTCCGAGCCCAGGCTCCTGGCCCAGTCCCTGGCACCTGCAGCCGATAGCTCAGCCCGACTCAGAAGGGATCCTGCAAGCCAGGCTGGGAACCCTGGGGGCTGGGAACCCTGGGGGCTGGGGCAGGGCCCACTGGGGCACTGGGAGCAGGGAGAACACTGGGCCCAGACAGGGACCCTGGCCTGGGAGCTGCGCCGGACCTTGCGCCTGGAGAAGCTTCCCACGACGAGGCGGCCGTTGCGTCTGCTGGCCCCGGCATCCTCCCCAGACTCCACGTCCTCTTCAGCCTTGCTCTGAGTCCAAGGGAGAGACAGGGACACGGTGAGCCCAGCCTTGAACCAGGCAGGGAGGCCGGGACAGCTCCCTGGTCGCCACAGGAGGCCTTCCTGGAGGAGGTGGGCTTGAGCCAGGTCTGAAGTAAGGCAGACGGGGGAGGAGAGGGCAGGGCGGGGACAGGTTGGGGAGCCCCGTGGCCGCCATTCCCAGTCCACCCTGGGGCAGAGCCAGCTGCTGAGAAGCAGCCTAGAAGGCAGGCCCCAGTGGAAACATGTGCTCACACCTGCCTCAGCGTCTCTCATGCGTTATTTTAAACTCATTAAGTTCGGAATCTTTTTTCCCCACCAGTGGTGACTACATAATAACTGCATTTGTGTGTCTGGAATATTCCTCGGCCAGGCCTGCTTGCGTAACCCTTTTACGAGCATTCCGTGGCCCTGCCGCCCTGACCTGTTCCCATAACGCGCAGGTACCACGTCATCAGACAGACAGCTCCAGTGGGCGCTCCCTGAGGCGGGCTGTGAACCAGGAAACCCCAGGAAGCCACTGTGAGCCTTCCTACCACTGTATAAGCAGCAGGCACATCCGGGGCTCCCCTGCTTGCCCCCCGCTGAACCCCGGGCCACATCACCAACTGCTCATTCATCCCAAAGCTCATTCCCAATGGAACCAGCAGAGCCTGTGCTACCAGTTGACCCCTGCAGCCCCCTCCACAGACACCCCCAAAACATGGCCCGGCTGTGCTCAGGAGGGGCTCCCATGCACATCCTGTCCCCCACCAAGGGTGGGGGCTGCTTTCTTTGAAACACTGCGAAGCCCTGGGCTTGCAGCAGGGGTCCCTGTTAGAGAGGAACTTCCGCCAGAAGCGGACACAGCACCCACCCGTGGCCGTGCCCCTGTAGACGCCCACCCCTCTGGACACACCCCTGCAACACCCACAACACGCCCCTGCACACACGCCCTCCTACACCCGCGGATGCTCCCACACTGCTGCAAAGAGGCCACTGCAGCTCTCACGACCACAGACTCGGCGCTCAGCCACGCTGCAGCAAACCGCTCCTACTGCTCCCCGCTCTCACCAGCCTGGACCTGTGCCTGCCTGGACACTCCCTCACCAGACGCATCGGAAATCAGGACACATTGTGTCCACAGGCCCCATGCCAGGCGGGCCTCTCGGTCCTGTTGACACGGCCGGGGAGCTCCCGCCAGCCTCCCTGTGCTCTGGTACCATGGGCCGGAGGTGTGCCCTGCCCCTCCTTCACCCTCACAGGGAGCCAGGATGGGATTGGACGGCCCTTCCCACAGCCCAGAGTGGCCGCGGGGCCTTCCCGTCACCAGGCTGCACTGGCCGGAGCCCGAGGCCCCGCGTGCACCGCAGCAGGAGGCTTCCGGGTTGTCCAGGTCCACACAGCTCTCAGACGTGCTCGTCTCTCTCCACCTCCAGAAAAGCCAGCCCCAGTTTCCTCTTAATTTATTGACGCCACAGCTGCCGGGAGAGGCGCCAGGAGCCGGATTCACAGTGCGCCTGGAGCCAGTCGGGGCCACCACACTTCACAGCTCCTTAAACATCCCCAAAACGCCGCAGTGACCCAGAGCCACGAGTGAGTGTAAATCCAGGCATGACCGAGGAGAGGCACGCACTGACCCAGGAGACGGACGGCCAGACACAGCCCGTACTGCATGGCCAGACCTGCTGTCACCCCTGGGACTCCCAAACAGAGGAGACAGCAAGACCCAACCATGCTCCAAGGGGCAGCAGAAGGCCCAGGAGGCGAGGGGGCCTGGAGGGTAGTGGAGGGTCTCAGCCGCCCCCCAGCCCTGCCTCTGTCGGGGAGGCTGGGTGCTGGGCCCCAAGGGGGTGCTCAGGGAAGGGTGCCTGCCGGGCGAGGCTGTTGGCAGTACAAGCACTCACTGGGTTGTGCCCAGCTGTCTGGGGGTGGGTGCCCTCCTTACCCATCCGGCTTCTCTCCCCAAGATACCCATTCCTGCTCCCGGGCCTCAGGGACTCATGAGTAGAGGCCTCACGTCCTCAAGGTTCATGGGCACGGGGACACCGGCTGGCCCAGGGGGACAGAGAGGCACAGGTGTCCCTCAGTGGGATTTGCCATTCCCACGACCCCCAGCCCACAGACACCCCCTTCACCTGGGCCACGCCCCCAGTGAGCTCCAGGACTGAATGCATCCCGGCCTGGCCTTGGGATCAGCTCCGCCCCTCTCCTGTGCTAAAGGCTCTGGGACCCTTCTGGAGCATGTGTCCACACCCAGCAGGGAGTGTCTCTCATCAGGGTGGGATTCCCGCTCCTTCTGCAACCTTAGTGGCTGTGCCTGAGCCCCTCCTCCTCCTACAGGAAGCCGTCCCTGAGCACAGAACCCCCAGCAGCAGCTCAGACGTGAGGTCTGCAGGGGATCACTTTCCTGGACCTGCAGACACATCTCCAGGTTTTGCACAGGCCCAGCTGGCTGCCCAGTGGAGCCACAGATGGCCACTCTCCCCCACCTAGACACCTTGGGATAAAAATAAAGGAACGCCTGTCAGCTCGGGCCCCGCAAGAGCCACCTGCACAGGGCATGTTCCTCGAGCTCTCCTGCGGTGTCAGCTGTGCCGAGTGCTCCGAGGACCGTGGGCGGAAACGCAAACACCTGAGTCTAAAAATACTGGTCCTGGAAGGGGACACAGCACCCCCACTTGGCCAGGGAGAAGTCACCTTCCCACTGTCTCCAAGGGTTAGGAAAACAGCAAGGTCCCTGCAGGGACAGGCAGAACGAGCCAGTGCCACAGGGCACAGTAGGGCTCTCCAGGCACCAGGAGACTGTCCCCAGCACAGGCGCCCACCAGCACTGTCACCCTGTGGAGGGTCTGTAGGGCCCACCCACGCTCCCCACTCGGTCCTACCCACAGCAGGACTGCAGGATCTGCCGGCCACAGCTCCTGGCTCCTTTGAGGTCTGCAAGGAGGCTCTGTGACCACAGGACCCGGCCTGCCCTGCCTGTCACCTCTCACCCCACACACACTCCACTGTGTCTGCCACAACAGCCCCTGAGGGCCATTCGCTCCACGTGGAAGCTTCCCCACGTGGCCACAGGCAGCTCCAGGCGGTGTGTTGGGGGCTGGGCAGGGAAGGCCGTCAATTCCCCACAGCGGGGCAGCTCCCACGACTGACTGGGCTTTGAGACCCCGCTGGTAGGTGGGTATGGATCATGCAGGTGTATGTGCAGAGGTGTGTACAGAGGTGTGCTTGTGTGCAGATTTGTGTGTGCACAGGTGTGAGTGCACACCTGGAGGTGTGTGCGCACAGACCCATACGTTCGGGAGCCCTGGCTGGCCCACAGGCTGGCTGTCGGGGAGACCTGTTGGCATCAGGGGTGTCACCTTTTTGGCCTCTACCTTGCGTCCGAGCTTTCCAGATGGGGACAGTGTGGAGACGGAGAAGTCGTTGGGGTCCTCACAGTCCCGAATCTTCGACTCCTTGATGAGGGAATCCAGTTTCCTCTTAGCAATGTTTTCTACACGCTTTCGATTGGTGGATGCCTGCAGGAGCCAGAGGCCGGCCTGTTGGCATCTGCCCCAGCCCTGTGAGCAGTGGCAGTGCCAACCCGCAGGGTCACAGCACTCTGCCCACCCCAGGCTCACGGAAGGCGTGAGTCACTTTGGGGCCTGCAGGCAGCCACAGGCAGGACAGGAACCCAGGCCCACCTGACTCCTCCAGCAGCACGAGGCTGCCCTCAGCAGAATGTGTGTGGCTTCTGGCCCCGTGGCCTGAGAGGTCAGTGTGCCAGCAGGCGGCACAGGGTCTGGAGTCCCACCACTGGCCGCCATGTGCCTCAGAAGATGGCAGGGCCAGGGGCAAACTTCAGGGTGGCCTCTGAGCTGGGCTGGATGCCCTTCCCTGCCAGTGCAGCCCCTCGGGTGCCCCTGATGAACTTGGAATCCTTGAGGGCAGGGCCTGGGCCTTGGGTGTCATATGCCCCTGGTGCCAGGTTGGAGTAGGCACAGAGCCAGGAGCACCGTGGAGCTGGCTTTGCCGTCACACAGGCCACACAGAGGCGTGTGCTGCACATCCCAGGCAGGAAGAGTGCTGCTGCCTCAGGACTTTCTAAAATGGTTGGCCGCGTGACCAGGAACACGCCACACAATTATCTTCCCATGCACGGGCCCTCTGGGAGCAACGGCCTTCGCTGCCTCGCAGCAGCAGCCCCAGAGCAGTGTCCAGAGGAGAGGAGATCGGCGCCCCCGAGCCCAGCACCTCACAGTCAGGGGCTCCTGACTCCGCAGCCCCCCGCCCGGGCCCTGGTGGGGACACGGTGACAGCACTCTGTGGAGGTGCTGCTGATGGGAACCCCACATCAGAGTTGACCTTAGAGATGGCACTGCTTGGAGATGAGGCCAGCACTGGCCACGGGGGTGGCTGGGCAGGACTACCAGCCACTCAGCGTCTGGCCAGACTTGGTGGGAAAAAGGGCAGGAAGCTGGGAAATCCTGTGCCAGGGCCTGGGTTGGCCAGGTACCAGTGGGAATGGGGTGGAGTCTGGCGTGGGACCCAGCCCCCAGTGCTGCCCCCACTTACTGAGGGGCCAAGAGGACAGGGCAGGGGGAGTGGATGGCACCCCAAGAGTCAGCTCAAATGTGGGAGCTGAAACGGAACAGGCAGGCCTGCAGCTCTCATGCAGAGGGGTGGGTGGGCAGGGAGGACCCCCCAGGCTCCGGGCCACTGTGCACATCTGCCCCAATGTCCCTCTGTCCCGGACACCTCCCTTTCTAATTCGCCCCAGTAGCAAGGACGGACAGCTGTTCTTGAGAACCGCAGGCTGCACCCGCCCCCCTACCCCCAGCCCGACTCACATCCCCATTGAGGAGCTTGCAGTCATCGTCAATCTCATCAGCGCTGTCCTCATCAGACACCTCGCCTTCCTCCGCATCCTCGCTGATGTTGGCTGGGAGCTTCTTCCCCTGAGGGAGGCGGTGCACAATGAGAGGGGCCCTGGAGAAAAGGCTGGGAAGCCGGCACCTGGCACCCACAAAGAGCCGCCGACCAAGGAGAGGGGCCTTTTCTCAAGCTCAGTTTTGGAATCTCAGTCATGGGGCAGGGGCCAGACTGGCCAGTTCCTTGTGGCTGCAGCAGCGTGGAGGGAAGGGCCTGGATATGCATGAGGAGGTCCTGAGCCAGAGTGACCACCATGGGGAGATGGAGCCAGGTCAGGAGCATGGCCAGCCCTCAGCCCCCCAGATCTGCCCACAGATGGCATGATGCTCCTGCTTGTCTGGAGCAGGGCACTGCCCCAGGCCCGAGACTCTATGTGAGCGGGTGCCAGGAGGGCAGGAGCTCACTCACCTTCACAAGGATCTTGCCCTTGAGCATCTGTGGAGAGGGGAGCATGGTGGCATCCTCACTGCTCACTGATGACAGGTCCAGCTTGTCCCCAAGGATGTCAGTCAGATACTGGGCCATTTTCTTCTGCTGGATGACACTGCAGTGGTTCTCGATGGACAGGATCACTGGGTACCTGTGGCCCCAAAGCAGAAGGAGCAGGATGAGGCCAGGGCCTCAGAGGATGGGTAGGCCCCACCTCTGCAAGGGCCCACCCCAACCATTGAATGAGGAGGGGTCTTCACCAGGAACCCAGGATAGCTGGGACTACCAGCAGCTCTGGGAGGTGGCCCACCCATCAGTGGCTTTGAAAAGCAACTGAGTGGGTGGGAAAGGAGCTGGGAGAATCTTAGGGACTGGTAAAGACAGCATGAGTTTCGGCCGGGCGCGGTGGCTCAAGCCTGTAATCCCAGCACTTTGGGAGGCCGAGACGGGCGGATCACGAGGTCAGGAGATCGAGACCATCCTGGCTAACACGGTGAAACCCCGTCTCTATTAAGAAATACAAAAAAAACTAGCCGGGCGAGGTGGCGGGCGCCTGTAGTCCCAGCTACTCGGGAGGCTGAGGCCGGAGAATGGCATGAACCCGGGAGGCGGAGCTTGCAGTGAGCTGAGATCCGGCCACTGCACTCCAGCCTGGGTGACAGAGCGAGACTCCGTCTCAAAAAAAAAAAAAAAAAAAGACAGCATGAGTTTCTTTCCCCAATAAGGAAAAAACCAAAGGCAACTAGAAACTCCAGGAAAATAAAAGGAACGTTTGAAAAAGTCATGGTTTTAAAACGATGTGGACAAAACCAAGGTACAGTGTGGAGCAATAGATAGGCTGGGAAATAGAATCCCTTTGACCTAGATGCTGGGGACACTGTCCTCTGAATGGCCCTGGGGTCCTGACATTGGTCCCATAAAGAAGGAGACATAAGCCTGGCACACACCATCTGGTGGAACATGGTTATTACCTGCACAGTGCAGAATGGGGAGTGTAGCACGGACTTTTTTTTTTTTTTTTTTTTTTTTTTTGAGACGGAGTCTCGCGCTGTCGCCCAGGCTGGAGTGCAGTGGCACGATCTCAGCTCACTGCAAGCTCCGCCTCCCAGGTTCACGCCATTCTCCTGCCTCAGCCTCCCAAGTAGCTGGGACTACAGGCGCCCGCCACCTCACCCAGCTAGTTTTTTGTACTTTTTAGTAGAGACGGGGTTTCACCGTGTGAGTCAGGATGGTCTCGATCTCCTGACCTTGTGATCCGCCCGTCTCAGCCTCCCAAAGTGCTGGGATTACAGGCTTGAGCCACCGCGCCCAGCCCAGGGACTTTTAATTAGAAGCTTTTCAGCTTCATTTTTTTTAACCATGTATACATTTTACTTGGATTTTTACCAAAAGGCAGCCATGATTATTTTAGAAAATGTAAGTGACCCAGAACAAGAGGTTAACCAGGGCAAGAGATGAGCAAGTCCTGTGATGTGGAGCAGGCAGGCAGGGCACCAGGGTGCAGGGGCTCATCTCCCCACTTCTCAGGCAAGAAACTGAGGCCTGAAGCCCAGGGCCTACAGGAAAACATTGTGCCTGCACAAATTACACTGGTCACAGGTGCAACCCTGTCCTGAGATCCCAGCAGGCCCCTGGCTCCTCCCGGCTCATCCTTCCTCCCCCTATCCCCACCCCTGTGCCCTGTAATGCCTTCCCCACCTACAGTCCCAGGGATGGGGCTGGCTTGAGACAGTGACAGCAAGGGCTAGCTCTTCTAGGGGAGGCCCATCTATTTCTGTCTCCTAAATCAAACTTGCTTCTCCTCTCTTTCTTCATGCAATTAGCTCCTTCCCCACCTTCGAGCCTCGCGTAGCCAAGACTTAAAGGTAACTCAAACCACACGGGGAGGTGGTCTTCTAATTCCAGAAACTAAATTGGATTTTTTTCAACAGTGTCTATAGCCACAGCTGAGTGACAGCAAATTGAGTCTGGACATAGAGTGGTTTCTCAGGGGTGATGAGTGTGGGAGCCACGGCTGCTGTGGGCACTGACACTGGGAGGTGCCACCAGGCGTGTAGACGAGCTGCTCCTGCGAGGTCCCTGCCTAGACCTGCGGCCACAATCTCTCCCTGCCCTCTCTCCTCAACCAGAGATGCCAGAATGAAACCAGCCCCCTGGTCACCACAGTCACTGCTCCCAAAGAAAGGACATGTGGGTGTGGCAGGAAGAGCTAGAGCCTGGAGACCCTACGCTGCCCACCTCTGGGGCCAGCCGCCCAGGCCCAGCCACTCACTCATTCTTGATGAAGGCGTATTTGTTGATGGTTTCGATGACATCCTTGAAGAGGATCTTGGAGGTCAGAGTGTAGCCATGGTGCACGATGGGCTCCCCATCAGGCCCATCCCAGCAGTCCACTGTAGGCAGGCAGACCTTGGTCAGCCCAGGCAGGCTGAGCTTCGACCAAAAGAGAACCTGTCCCATTGCTCAGTGAGGGACACAGAAGAGGCCCTCCCAGCCTCTGCCCAGAGATCCCCCTAGGGAGTTCCTCAGGGGCAGCCCATCTCCCACAGCAGATGCCAGCCCACGGCCACCGCTCGAGGTCCAGGGCTTACCCTCCACACAGCGGCAGCCAGCCTGCAGGACCCAGGCGTACATGTCCACCCGCGACTGGGACATGAGCTGGTCACCCACGAGGTAGGTGTTGTGGGACGAGGTGATGAAATAGTGGCTCAGTGGCTGCGTCATGTCCTGGTGCACGTGGTGGTGGTCAGGATTGAAGATGTCACCAGCAGGGCTCCTCGTGTAGTTGGTGAAGCCTGCAGGATGGCATGGCATAGGGGCCATGTCAGCCCACCACCAGCCTCATCTCATGACCACCTGCCCCCATGCCACACAGAACACAGAGAACCTGTCCCGGCCCACAGGCTGGGCCCTCGTTGCCCCTCCAGCACCCCAGGACAGCTGGGCTGAGAGCAGCGCCCCACTCACCATCAATGCCCAGCAGCCCCTTACTCTTGTTTTCTGGGCATGGCTCAAACTGCTCGATGATGTCCTGGCAGCTCTCGAGGGTCACATCCGTCATCTAGGCCAGAGCAGGGGCATGAGCCCAGGTAGCCCATCCCTAGCCTGGGATAGCCTCAGGCAGCTCCCCCATCACCACTGTCCCCTGCCTGTCTCTTACACCAGGGATGACCATGGTACCCAGGGGCACTGGCCAGCCAGCCCCAGTGTCACATGACTTGGGACTACCATGGATCACGTGGCTTTTGGATGACTTGCTCTGACTGTGAACTCTGACAGCACAGGAGGGGCCTCTGATCTCATCAGCTGGATCACCCCCAACCAGTGCAAGAGCTGTGGCCCAGAGTGGGCCTGGCGTGGAGCAGAGGCCATGTATGCGTGGGTACAGGAGAACGAGAAGCTTCATGCCCCCTTGGCAGAGCCAGGCAGGCACAGGCAGCCCCCTTATGCAGCCCCTCCCACTGTCTGCCCAAGTCCCCACACACAAACCCTCCCAAGAGATCTGAACACCACAGTCCAGCCCAGCCCAGCTCAGGCCGCCCCAGGCATCGCAGGCTGAGGAACCTCCAGGGCGCTATGGTGCAGCTGGGCCAGGAGCTACCCAACCCAGCGACGGGGCTTCTCAGAGTTCCCTGGGAACATGGTGAGGTAACAGGTGGGGGATCCCAGAGCCAGCTGTGGGCCCCTGGGGAGGCCCAGCAACCAGGAGGCCAGGAAAGGGCACCAGTTGCTGGCTGGAGGACTCTGGCTCCTGAGTCCAGGGAGGGTTCCAGAAGGCTTGGGGCAAAGGTCAGGGAGGGAAGGGTCACTTCTGCCTGCCAATCCCCCATCCAGGCCCCGTTCCCACCTCTGCCTTTACTGGGACATAGGACCTACTGTCTGCAGCCAGGTCACCCACAGACATATGCCGGTGCCGCCCCTGGTGGCCAGGGCACAGGGCATCTGAGACAGTGGGGTCCAGCCAGCTGATGCTAGCCTCCCCAGCCTGGGCCATGCCTCCCAGGCATCGTGCCTGCAGGATTGGAGAAGCGGCTGCCACGGGATGGAGCCTGGCAAGCTGCGCCGTCAGGTCGGGGCATCCCGGGAGCT
Organism: Theropithecus gelada; assembly: GCF_003255815.1. Lineage (NCBI taxonomy): Eukaryota > Metazoa > Chordata > Mammalia > Primates > Cercopithecidae > Theropithecus > Theropithecus gelada. The sequence goes on along the minus strand of NC_037668.1, from coordinate 31,365,629 downwards.
CAGGCCCAGGGGCAGCCCCAAAGGCCAGCTCTGGGTTTGTAGTAAGCTCGGGGGTGGGGTACTGCTGGGAGATCCTGGGTAAAACCCACCCAGACCCTACCTGGGATTCCCAAGGCTCCTCCTGCCATTCCCATCCTCCCCCTCAGACCATCACCAAGAGGCTGACGCAGCACAGGTGGCCAGTAGAGTGGAGGTGCCTGAGCAGTACCCCCAAGCCGAGCCATCTTGGTCCCCTAAGGCTTGCCCTGTCCCTGCTGTCCTCCCTGAGGAGGGTCCAGGGTTCTCACCTGCACTCCTACAAGGCCGGAGGGTGGCCACACAGAGTCTGAGCCCCTCCCACGGAGCCCTGTCCCCACTGGGGCTCTGCCCTTCCCGTCCACTGCCTGGCTGGACCTGCAACTCCTGCCACCAGGGCATGTGGTACCCAGTCTCTGCCTAGGCCTGGTACAAGATGGCCAGAGCCCTGAACCTCTGGACATGAGGTCCCCGGTCAGTGGGGCAGCGTCCAGGGAGCACGTGGCCTTTGCATTGGTCTCTAAGGATGGCCAGGACTTCTTGGGGTCTAAATGAAGGGGTGAACGTGCCCCTCTGGACTCCACGAGGCATCTGAGTATCTGCTGGACAAACGTGAGTGGACATTGTGGCAGGCCTGGCACCCTAGGGGAGCGAGTCAGCCAGACCCATGTGGCTGGAACACAGGGGCAGATCTCAAAGGCTGGGCCACAGAACGCTAGTTCACAAGATGCTCAACACCAAGGCAGGAGGCGTGGTCAAGCTGTGGGAGGCGCAGGGTGTCCACAGTCAGGACCAAGCCATTCAGAGGCCCCTGGAGGAGAAACCACAAACCTTCCGTACCTGCTTGGCTGCCCCATAGGGTGCACCCTGTAATATCAAAACTAAAGCCAACTTGGGGGGCTCTCAAATGCCAGGCTGTAACCTGCCCCACCCTAATCTCTCCATCTCAGAGCAGGGGCATGAGCCCAGGTAGCCCAGGGATGGCCTGGGATAGCCTCAGGCAGCTCCCCCATCACCACTGTCCCCTGACTGTGAAGCTCAAAGCTCAGAACAGAAGGCAAGGCCTGATGGCTGGCCCCCCAACACCTGCCCGGGCAGCGCACCTTCTGTTCCACCTGCAGGAAGCGCTGCAGGCTGGCGGCATCCAGGTGGTCCTTGTGGTTGCTGTAGGTCAGCATGAGCAGGTAGAGGTCCCGGCGGGTGGACATCATCTTGTAGAAGGCACAGAACTCTTCAAAACCCAGCGTCCCTTGGTGGTCGTCAGTATCTGCTTCCTGCAGTGCAAGACCTTGGGTCCCCATTGGCACCTCGACCAGGGCTATGTGCACAGGGGTCCTTCAGGGCCGCCCCGCTCCCCAGTCAAGACCAACACTCAAGCCCACCCTCCTCTACTCCACTGCCCTTGTCACAGCCTCCAGTCACTCCCCAGGGCACGGGCCCACCCACCATGAGGACAGCCCCATGAAAATGCAGAACTGACGCACCTGCCCAATGCCATATGCCTTTCACCTTCAACCCACAGCCAACTCCATATACTCACCCCACACAGCAGTTAACACCACCCACACGGAAGCCACCACCACCCACATGGGAGTCTACACCCCCGCACACAGCAGTCAACACCACCTACACGGGAGCCAACACCACCCACATGGGAGCCAACACCACCCAGACAGGAGTCAACACCACCCACACGGGAGCCAACACCACCTACACGGAAGCCACCACCACCCACACGGGAGCCAACATGACCCACACGGGAGCCAACACCACCCACACGAGAGTCAACACCTCCCACACGGAAGCCACCACCACCCACAGGGGAGTCTACACTCCCCCACACAGCAGTCACCACCACCCACACGGGAGCCAAAAACACCCCCCCCCACACGGAAGCCAACACCCCCCGCACACACAGGAATCAACGCCCCCCACACGGGAGCCAACGCCACCTAACATGGGAGTCAACACCACCTCACACAGGAGCCAATGACACCCACACGGGAGCCAATGCCCCCCACACGGGAGCCAATGCCACCCACACGGGAGCCAATGCCCCCCACACGGGAGCCAATGCCACCCACACGGGAGCCAATGCCCCCCACACGGGAGCCAATGACACCCACACGGGAGCCAATGACACCCCACCCAGGAGTCAATGCCACCCACACAAGAATCAATGCCACCCACATGGGGGTCAACAACATCCCCTGGGCTGGAGGCCGGGCAGCCCAGCAGAAGCCCAAGGTGATACAGGGGCCGTGGGAATCCCATGGCGGCAATAAAGTCCCCATGGAAGGGGATGCTTGAAATCTCTGAGCCCTAAGGATTGAGGCCTTTACCTCACAAGGGTATGGGAGCCCAGGGCTGGGCAGGGCAGAGTGAGAGCATGACCTACTTGGAGGTGACACGGCCCCAGTGTGACACCCCAGCTCAGTCGCCACTCACGAGGAACACCAGGCCCGAAGGGACGCAGTGCCTAGCTCTGCTCTTCAACGAGTTCCAGAGCTCAACATTTCAGGCAGGGGCAGCCCCGACAGCTCGTTTCACACATGCCCAGCTGCCCAGCATCTTGAGGGTCCTAGGCTCCCGGTGAGCCGCCTGCTGTCACTTCGGCCCTGGCCCCCCACTGAGGATGTGGCCAGAGATGGGATGGACTGATCAGATGTACCTTGAAGGCAGGGTTCTGCCCTGTGCCTGCTCACCCCAGGCCTGGCCACACCAACACCTAGCCGGCAGGTGTCCACCTACACTGGCTGAGTCCTCGGGCCTCCACGGAAGGCCCAGACTGGGTACCCCGAGATCAGGAAATGCTTCCAAAAGTCGAGGAGGTGCTGCATCCGCCACAGTGGTAGCCTAGAGGCTTCGTGATTCGGGCTTTCAGACAAGCCCCACCAGGTCCTCTTCCCAGAGCCCACATAGGCTCAGGACGGCGTGCTCTCAGCAGCCCACCCGGGGGCTCCAAGGGGGCCTGCAAGGAGCCCAGAGTGCAGTTGAGGGAGCAGGCCACAAAGGGCTACCTGCACGCTGGCCACGCTTCTCAGGACAGCTCAATGGAGAGTGCCCAGGGCCCCGCCTCGGCCTCCAGACGTGCCTCAGCTGAACAGGGACCAGGGCCAGCTCAGCACCATGGACAGCAGCAGCCACCAGCCTGCGCTGGGGAACAGCCTTGCCTCCTCCTGGGGCCACGATCTGTGGTGGCCAGGGGTGGTGGTGCCAGCTCCCCTGGGATCCCCTCTGCGCCAGGGGAGTCACTAGTCGGGTGGCCCCATCACCCCCTTTGTCCCTGTCCCCAGGGCAGAGCCCTGGCTGCTGCATGCCCTACACCCATGGCTTAGCGTGAAGGTCAGGACCCCAGGGACAGGCTGTGTGCCCACACTAAGGCTGGGATGAGGCCAGCATGGCATGAAGGGCCCAGCTAAAGCCACATGCACTGGGACCCAGCAACACCAGATGAAGCCCCGGGTTGCCTGGTGCAAGGTGTGAGGGTAGCCCCAAGTCTGGGGGTGCCCACTCACTGTACCCAGGACAGCCGTGAGGGGGACAGGCTGCAGCTCAAAGGGTCCCCGTGGGACAGAGACTGGGCTGGTGGCCCTTCCAGGGCCTGTGGCTAAGCTGGGCAGAGATGCAGCCCTTCCAGAGTGGCTGTGTGCCAGGGTGAGCCACTCGCCAATGAGCAGGAACAAAAATGCTCGGACAGTGAGGCCCTCAGGGGGCCTGAGCCCAACCCTGGAACGCCCCTGACAGTCACGCGGTATCTTTTCTTTCCACAGAGGGAAGCCACCGCTGTTGAACATGTACCTCGGCCGAGCCTGCCTCAGTGCCCACCCAGCACACTCTTTGACAATTAGGCCCCACTGGGTCCAGCCCACTTCCAGCCTTATCTTAGGTTTGATGAAATTAGCCTCAAGCCAAGTGTTTATCCACCATGCACGTCTCTGATTCGGCCATGCCAGGCAATGGGAGCTGTTTCCAGATTTCTCTACAGTGAAGCTGATGCCACTTCTCAGAGCCCCTCCAGCCTGGCTGCAGGCTCCTTCTTCCCTCGGCTCTGCAGGGCCGACAGAGGATGCAGCACAGATGGGCGGGGAGGCCCAGCACTCTGAAACTGGGGCCATCTCCACCTGGCTTGACCACCAAAGGCCAGGGCCACTGGGCCTCCACTGCATAGGGCTGGAGTGCCAGGCCTGTGACGTGACAGCAACAGCTGCCCTGCCATTCCTCTCCAGAGCCAGCCCTGCAGCCTGGTCCTGCCTCCGCCTGCCTAGGGTTCCCTTAGGGAGGTCTGGTTGGACCTTCAGGCCCCAGAAGCCGTGCGCTCTTGCTGGATTCAGTGAGGGGCATCTGTCTCCTCCCACTCAGAGGCCACTCTGGAGCCCGCACCCTAAGCCAGCCTGCTGCCCGGGCCCTGGCACAGTCTCAACTCTGTGGAGGGGCCTGCTGGCCCCAGAGCTGCCCCTGAGCCCAGAATGTGGCTGGGGATGGCCCTAGGCAGGCAGGGAGAGGGGGTGCAGACGTGCAGACTCAGCCATCTGCCAGCCACCACAGCCCAGGCAGACTGTCTCCCCACGGGGGCCTTCACGAGCCCCGGACAGTCCCCAGAGTGTCTGCGAGCACCCAGCCCCTAACTCACGCACAAACCCCGTGCTGTGAACAGTCCAGCCTCCCTCACTCCAGCCAGGTATGACCAGCCATCTACAGTGAGAACAGGCAGGAGCAGGCAGGAGCTGACAGGGGCTGGACACGGCAGAGCTGTCAGACTGTGAGCATGTGTGTGTGTGTGCACGCGTGTGCATGTGCGTGCCTGTGTGCATATGTGTGTGTGCACATGTGTGTGCACGTATTTATGCACGTGCATGTATGTGTGTGCACCTGTGTGTGTGTCAGAGACCCCGGGGCCTGGCGCTTGCGCCCACAGAACCCACTTTCCAAGCTGCAGCAAAGCAGCAAGGCCCTAGGGCCTGGTTTGCTGGCTCAGCCGGCGCCGCCCGGAACCAGGACCTGCTGACGGGCAGAGTTTCTCTCCCCCGGCCCAGCAGGCGTTCCGGAAACAGAAACTAATTACAGACAATAAAGGCTGCAGCTCAGCTGAAGGCTGCATTTTCATAACTCCTAACATCAGGGTGGCTGGGCGAGGGCCACACGGGGAAAGTAACAAGAAACTGGGCCCCGCCAGGGCTGGGGTGCTCCCCTCGAGGCTCGCCTTACCCTGAACATCTGCTTCACCCTCTGCCGGGGCAGGTTCACGTTGAGCTTGTGCAGCAGCTGCAGGACCTCGCCGATGCTCAGGCTGCCATCCCCGTTCTTGTCGGCCTCATCAAACGTCTGCTTCAGCCACTTTGGTGCCGAGTTAGGGGCCAACAGGGATCCACGGGTCCAGCTCCACCGCCCCCACCCTCTGGCCTAGGGAGGAAGGAATAGGGGACCCCAGCCTACTGGCCGCTTCCCCAACATGTGACCCAGCAAAGGGCAGGGGCCCTCCCAGGGTGGGCAGCCAAGGGGCCGGTCCCTGGGTCTGCCCTGCCTGCTCAGTGCCCAAGGATATTGGTCCCTGGTGCGCTGGCGGCGAGCCAGGCTGTCCTCGTCGCTGATGCCGGCCATGAGGTAGCGCAGGCCAGTGACCCAGGTGCGCGCCACCTCGCTGCTGGTGGAGACCAGGTCCAGCGACTCGCGGTGGCTGCCGTGGTAGATACTGAAGCAGCAGTTGGGGTCAAAGCTGCCGTCGGGGTAGCGCTGGAAGACCTCCGACTGCCGCCCCTCACTCACCTCCTGGATGGAGTCGATGGAGACTGCGGGGTGGGGAGGGAGCACAGGTCAGGCCAGCTGGGGCCCAGCGTCCCCCTGCCAGCAGCCCCAACACAGCAGTGACCAAGCAGCTGGGAGCTCCTTGCCCACCTATGCAGGACCCTCGGCAGGGCCCAGGGTCCAGGGTTCAAGAACAAAGGGTGAAGATCTGCGAGACTGCACAGCCCCCCACTGCTGACCCGTGTCCCTCCCCCTTTCCCTTTCCTGTGGAAAAGACACAGCCCCCACGAAGGAAAGCGTCCGCCTCCCCCCACCTGCAGCCCCCGGTGCCCGGCTGGCCCAGGGCTCCACGTTTAACCAGCACGTCTCCACGTTCCAAGGAAGCCCCGGGCCACCTCCAGGGCTCCAGTGCCACAGGTGGGGACAGCGGCTCCAGGGACCCCCACCCCTGTGCTCAGGTGCATCGAGGCTGTCATGACCTCAGGACCGCCTGGGGGCTCCACAGCGCGGCTCTCTCCAGGGGCCCAAAGTGGCTACATGCTTGGCAATTGCTGGGCTGAGGCCTTGCCGGGCATGCCTGGGTCCTGCCCATCAGCAAAGCCCGCGGAGACCCTGGCTGCACCCTTATCCCAGCCTTTGAGGACTGCCATGTCTCTCCCCAAACTGTGGGACTCCACCCCATTCCCCGTGTGCCTCAACCCTGCCCGCACACCCCTGCACAGAGCCTCCATCTCCGGTGGCCCCTGCTCCCTCCAGCGACCCTGCCCAGTGGCTGCCTGGGCCACCCATCAGCATACCCCTGTGGGGTTCGTTTCTGTTTATGGGGAGCTGTAACCTCCCCAGCTAGACGGACAATGCTGTGCTCCTCCTCCCAGCCCAGCACTCAGCACAGGGCTGGGCGCAGCGCTACTTGCTCCTCACTGAGTCCCAGGGAGCTCTGCCAGGCGGGCAGGGGACCTGGATCCTCCCACCCCACAGCCCAGAGGTCACTGTGGATCCCCAAGGTCACTGAGCCCAGAGGTGTCCAGGCCTAGGGTCTCGCTACTCCTCAGCCATCAGTGGCTGCCCTGGGAAGGTCCCTACCCTCGTGTTCCCCCGGGGACTCTGACCTGCCCCCCTCCCCAGGGCTCCTACTCACTCTTGGCCTTCTCATTCTTGCGTGAGGGCCTCCAGCGGATGCAGGAGCGGTGCTCGTCCAGGTAGTAGAAGCGGACCAGGCCCTTGGAGCCGCCACGCAGCTTCACCATCTGCATCCCCTCCTGCATGGCACCCATGCACCGCTCCACTGGACATGAGAGAGACACGGCCGTCAGCAGAGGCACGACCACTCATCACGGGAGAGACACGGCCATCAGCGGAGGCATGGCCACACCTCACAGGAGACACACGGCCATCAACGGAGGCACAGCCACACCTCACCTCGCCCGGCCCCACCCACACCACCCTGCCAGCAACAAGGCAAAGGCCAGAGCCCAGGGCCACCTCCACCCCAGGTGCCGGCTTGCCTGGGTCACACAGCCCAGCTGGGCCCCGCCACTCCTCCCCAGATGGTCCTGGGGACTGAGGACCCTGCTCCCCACCCTGCTTAGCCACCTGCCACTCCCAACACCTCCTGGACCAGTCCCAGCAGCCCTGGGAACCGGTGCTGGGTCTGGGGCCCCCAGAGCCACCACTCAGACGGAGCCAGCACTGAACTCAACAGTGGGAAGGCCGGGCGCAAGGCAAGAGAGACGAGGTGGCTGGGCCTGCTGTCTGGGGCCACAGTGAGGTGGAGGTCCCTTGCCAGGCACAGGGTGGGCCTAACAGGCAGCAACCCATGCCCCTGCCCCCACCCCCGCCCCCGGTCACAGGCCACTTCTGGGAGCAAACAGTCACATTCCTGAGTGACTATGCCCCTGCCTGGGGTGTCTCCAGGAAAGCCCTCACCCCTCATGTGCAACAAGGGCCACGAATGGTGCCACAAATGTCCACGTCCCAGGCCCCACACAGCAGTATGGACTTGGGAGGCTGTGGTGCCGGATCCGAGCTTCACAACCCCTCCCCTCCCTCAGGCCGCCTGCCTCGTTCCTTCTCTCCCCTCCTCTGCCCATTCAGCCTCCTGCTGTAGCTTGTCCCGGGGAGGGGGCTGCAGGCTCCAGGGAGTCCAGGCCAGAGTCAGCTGTCCCACCCCCTCGGTTCCTGTGCACCTGCTCACAGAAAGCCTGGGTCCCAGAGGTACCATCTGCTAAAGCACAGAGACGTTAATCCCACCCCAGGTCTGCACACTGAGGGACCCCGGCAGGGTGTTGTGGAGGACCAGGGGCAGTACTGGCCAGGCCTCCCTGGGGAAGCTACTACATGATCACAAGCAGAGGGGAACTGAAGGGATGGAGAGCATGGCACAGGGGGCTGGGCTCTTCGGGGCACACGGCAGGTGAAGACACAGGTATGGCTGCAGGGATTCAGGAGAGGGGTGAGGCAGGACACGGGGGCGGGGGGTGGGCAGAGGCCTGCAACAGGGCAGCCTGGATGGGACCCCGTCTGCCGCTGGAGCAGAGAGCTGGCAGGCCAGCATGGACCAGGGCCCTCCACAGGCCACCACAAGACACACACTCCCCACTCCCAGCCATGCCCAGCCAGTCTCCTCTGCAGAGTCTCCTAACAGCAAGGGCCCCTATGTCCAGCGCCAGCCCAGCTGCCTGGGCTGCAAGCACCAGTGACCCCAGAGCACAAGGGACCCCATTAATGAGAGCATTGGAGCCACCTGAGATCTCCCCCTGCCCCTTGGGTTCAGCCCCCAGGCCCCGCAGGTGCCTGGGAGACCAAGGTGTGCGGAGCATGCCTCTGAGCGGCCGAAGGGCAGGGCCGGCCGATGCTGCTGGACCCACATGACCCCTAGAGCACCCAGGGGGACGGGAGAGGCGAGTGCAGGGATGGGATGGAGGCCCAGGCTTCCGCCACCTCCAGGAGCAGCCCCCACCCGCCAGGCACCTGGACAGGGCCAGCACTCATTCCGGGTCACTCCCCTGCCCCTTCTTACCCAGGGGATCGAGCTGCCACTGTGAAGACAGCGCCACACTCCCTCCAACCCAGAGGAGTACCTCCGCCAGCCAGGCCACCATTCCCTTGGTCCGGCTCTCAGGGGAGGGCCAGGGGCCAGACATGTCCTGACGACAGCCGGGAGGTTCACGGAGGCCACAGAGGCCTCCCCCGGCCATCAGGCAGCAGAGGTCAGGCACTGGCAGTGCTGGCGGCAGGACCTCTGTGGGGCCTTCTCTCCTCCGCCTCTTCCTCCTCCTCCTCCTCAGGGCCCTCTGAAGCCCGCACAGGGCTGTGCCCGGGCCCGGCTGGCATTGGCCTGACCGTCACCTGCTGGCCTGATGGCCCCCAGGCCAGCCTACCCACCCTCCAGGGCCACCAAGGAGTCCCTGACGCAGCCGCCTCCCAAGGCTGGGGGAGCGAAGGGCCTCAGCCCCGCCCAGCCCCGGGCCCAATCCCTGTGCTAATCCCAGCTCCAGCCCAGCTGGCAGAGGATTTAGGCCGAGGGAACTCCCAGCTGGGGACAGGAGGGCACTGTGGAGGCAACAGTGTTTCCCAAGGCCCAGACTACCAGACCCACACCAGGGCTGTGGGACAAGAGCAGGACCAGTGGGGGCCCTCCTGAGACCAAGGTCCAGACCCACACCAGGGCTGCAGGACAAGAGCAGGACCAACAGGGGTCCTCCTGGGACCCAGAGGGTGCAACTGGAAGGCCTGCAGGGCACCATCCTCAGAGGACCCTGTGTGGGGTGGGCCTCCCCGCTGTGTGCCCACCACGGATGCCGAGGCTGGGCCTGGAGTGGTCCCTGCCCTCACCCCGCATCCCTACTTATGGGGACCTCTGAGTGGATCCCCAAAGTCCAGAGGCAGGCGGCTCGGAGCAGGGGCAGAAGCTCACCTCATCCCCACAGCGCCCAGCCCGGTGGCTGCAGAGGGGAGCCAAGCCGGAGCACTTTCAGCAGCAACTCCCAGCCCAGGCCCAGGACGTGGGTCCTTGAGCCTGGGTTGGGGTCTCCGTGTCTCCCTCATGCAGCTGCAGCCCCAGCCTGACCTTTCTCCCCGGTCACCGAGCTGTGGCGGAGGAGGTGGCCCCATGCCCAGGGCACGTTTGTCCCCACATTCTGCCCTACAAGGATGACAGTTGTCTGACCTGGAGAAGGGCCGCACCCAAGGAGGACCCACCCCACTGTCTCAGCTCCCACTGAGGTAAGGACTCAGGTCCCACTGCCACCAGGACCACACAGCCCACCCTGTTTACTGGCCCAGCACTGCAGGACGGCACAGGCTCTCCCATCCCTGAGTCCAGGCCGGGACACCAGGGGCAGCTGTGGGAATGGGAGGTGGCAGACCCCGGCTGAACACCAGCCACCTGTGTCCTGGCCATGCCCGTGCTTCATGACTACGCTGGGGGGAACCCTGCCCTTCTTCCCACCTACTGCCCAGGTTCTATTGGCTCCAGCAACAAGGACTGCAAGGTGCCGGGCAGTTGCCCTCCTCCCCTGACACCAGGGGAGGAGTTTGGCCTGCAGAACCCAGGACAGGGAGGTGCCAGGGCTGGGCATCTTGGCAGAGCTCCAGGGCCAAGGTCAGGCGTGGGAGGTGGCAGTCCCTGAGGAGATGGCCATGCATCTCTGGCTGACCACTGACGACCGGGGCCACACCCAGCCAGATCAGATGCAATCAGCGCAGAGTGAACCCAGGCCCCACCAGGGGCCCCATCACAGGCTCTGCTGCTCTTGGCGGAAGCAGGTCAGCAGGCGTTTCTGGGCTCTGCCGTGGAATTAGATTAGGGAGTCATGAGCCGTGGAGAGAGGAGAGGGGCTGCAGTCCCGGGCATCCTCAGGAAGACAGGGCCTCGGGGCACAGCCACCGTGTAAGGGGCAACACAGGGGCCAGGAGGTGGCCCGAGGGCCTGGAGACAGACCAGACGGCCACAGCCCTGGCCCAGGGCCCCTGCCCACCCCACACTGGGCTGCTGCGGGCTTCCACTCTGACACAGGGGTCCAGTTCTCCTTCCTGCACCTCAGAGGCCTCCTGGCCTGCGACACACCTGCTCTTCCCTCACCCTGGGCCTGGCCCCGGCTGGGGGTGCTCCCGTCTGTCACCCGTCCCTCCTCGAAGCTCCCCAAGGCTGGGCCTCTGCCCCCTCCCTCTCTCCCTTAAGCTCTCAGCCACTAGCTGATCCCCCATCAGCTGGGGTTAGGGCGCGGAGGCCCCCATCTGCCTGGGCAGGGGTTCTGAGAGGGGCCACACATAGAGTGCCTGGCCCCAGCACCCCAGCGTGGGGCCCAGGCTCCTGCACCCCAGATCCCCTGACCTCCTCAGCAGCCGAGTCGGGCTCCTCCACTGACCAGGCAGGTGGAGGCCCGGCTAATCCTTCCTGACGCAGGCCTCTGCCGGGGGCTGCCCTGCCTGCCCTGAGGACCAAAGGGACCGCCCACTCCCCTCCAAAACTCAGGCAGACACAAAACTGCAGCTGCAGAGTGAAGCCAGGGGTGCCCCAGGCCAAGAGACGTGGCAGGGGCCCAGGCCCAGGGACTTAAAACCCCTCCCTAAGTGCTGCCTATGAACCAGCCCAGGGCCCAGTCCAGCCCCCACACAAGGTCAGGGAGGGGGTGCCCCACCCCCATGCCGGCAGGCGAGCCCAGCCCCACAGCCTGCACTGGCCGGCCCCCATGCTCACCCTGCCTGCCCTGAGCCAGGGGCCGGCCATCCTGAAAGCCCACAGGGAAGTCGAGGAAGCCATGCTCTGCTCTGCAGTTCCACACAGGGGCCCAGCCCTCAGCCATGGTCCACACCCACCCCAGGCCGCTCGGCCCCTCCCGTCAGCCTGAGCCAGGACACCTGATGTGGGAGCTCAGGTGGGCTTGAAACAATGCACCTGACTGTGGGCCCGTGCCGGGGGCCGGACTGGGAGGGGCCGGCAGTCCTGGTCAGGGGCAGATATAGGCTCCGTCGGGTAGAGGAGGGCCTTGGCTCACCTGCTGCTCCCCCAGGTACCTGCACACCACGGTGGGGCTCCCCAGTCTCAGAGCACTGCCTGACCCCGAGACATCCCTGGGGCAGGGACCTCAAGTCCTTCTCCCTGCTCTGCCCCTGTGAGGCCATGACCCAGCACACAGCAGGCACTGGCTGGACACAGGTGGACAAGGAGGGACGGGCAAGACAGAGGCGGCTAAGGCCACCAGGCCTGCGCTGAGGAGGTGACAGGAGCCAGCGTCCACACTGGTGTCCTGGGTGCAGCTCTCCAGGGTCTGGTCGGCTTCAGCCCTGGGCCTGGAGAAGCCTCCCACACAGATGCACCCAGACAGGCGGATGGGCGGGCAGACGGGGCCACACCCCAGGTGGGGAGAGCGCACGGGAGGGCTGTGCGGGCCCCACGGTGACACCCAGAGGAAGGCGCCCGTGATCCCCTGGGCTCGGCCCCCGCACCTGGGCTGCACCAGCTCACCCTGACTGCCTGGCTCTGGCGGCTGCTGGGAAGCAGGGGTCCTGGACCTGCCCCTGACCTTGGGTTGTCCTCCCTGGCTCAGTGCCTCGGTTTCCCCACTCTGAGAAGTTTGCTCCTGCAGCCCCTTCCTTTCTTCCCAAGGCTGGAACCGGGCGGGTGGCAGCGGATTAGAGGACGAGCGCGTGCTGTCAGAAGCCAGGGCGGTGTTGGCTTAATTTTGTTTTTATGGCGGAGATCGATCTTGTCCTAACACAGCAGGCAGCACGGGCCTCGCGGCTGTCATCGACAAGGGGCCGGCGGGGGCTCAGCGTCTCCGCCTCTCCCCGGGGAAGGCTGGAAAATCAATGGAACCTTCCAACAAAACCCACAAATCACACCCACAGGCCTCCCGGCGCGTACACACACCTGGGGCACCTTTGGGTGCCGCAGCCCCTTCCACGACGGGGGTACGGGGACTGCACACGCCCCTCCACCAACCTCTTCCCTTCGAAAGCACATATGGGGCGGGCAGGGGCCCCACCTCTTCCAGGCCTGTCCAGAGGCGGCCCTGGCTGCCTCTAAGCCCCCTCCTCTCCCAACGCTTGCTGCCTTTCAGCAGGACCTTCCACCAGGCCCACCCGTGTCGCCCTCTGAAGCCCCCACAGGGCTGTGCCTGGGCCCAGCTGGCATTGGCCTGACCGTCACCTGCTGTCCCGATGGGACCCAGGCCAGCCTACCCACCCTCCAGGGCCACCAAGAGTCACTGAGGCAGCCGCATCCCAGGGCTGGGAGAGCAAAGGACCTCAGCAGCAGTGAGGCATGAGGGCCGGACGCTCCTGCAGCCCTTCCTGGCCCTGGCCCTTCTGCAGCCCCCGCCTGCCCCTCACAGCCCCAGCGTCCCCCTCCTGTGCTGCCCCCAAGGGCTGGCCCAGCATGCAGGAGGGGCTGAGCCTGTGCTTGGGTGGATGGGAGGGAGGAGGAAGTGGCCGCCTTGCCCCAGCCACGGTACCCACTGGAGATCAGCCGGGCCCCTGGACTGGCGCCGCACAGGAGGGAGGGCCGGGCCCACACACATATGGTGGAGATTATTTAAACGTCTGAGAGAAGCGACTTGTCCCCCCGCACGTCTGGGAGCCTCGTCCCCAACTATTTTTATTTTATCAGGAGTGTGAGTTGGTGCCTCGAGCCCTCCCCGCAGGCAGGACCCCAGGGTGGCCGTGCTAGGAGCTCAGGGATCCCAGAACCAGGCTGGGCCTAAGGGGAACCAAGGGCAAGTGCCTGGGGCCTGTGGGGCTGGGGCCGCTCCAGACACGCCTGGAGGGCACCGCAGGGACAGACGCTCTGCCCTTTCCTCTGGCAGCGCCCTCCGCGTGGCGACCATGCCAGCTCTCAGCAGGAGGTGGGGGCATTGTGGAGGGGAGGGCCTGACCCCATGGCAGTACCCAGCTCAGCAGGGGAGCAGGCCAGAAGGGGCCCTGGGGCCTGACTTTGTTCTGCCCCCTTGGGTGGCTCCTGGTCAGTATGCACAGAGCCCTGGGGGAGCTGGAACTGCCAGCGCCCTAGAGGGTGGGGACAGGTTCTCCACTGGCTGCGCCGCCTGACCTGCCCACCACCTTCCCCCGGCTGCAGAGCAGGGGGAGGACGGCAGCCAGGCTCATGCTCCCCTGGTGGCCCAGCTGCTGCTAGAAAGATCCGGCTCCCACGGGGCCCAGAGGGAGGGCCAGCAGACACCTTCCTTCTGTCACCCAGCCACCCAGTGTGGAGGGATGCACAGGAGGACTTGTGATGGTCACAGGTGTCCAAAGCAGTCCCAGTTGCACAGAAAGGTGCCCCTCATCAGGAACTTGAGGCCACTGGACCCTCCAAGCAGCCAGCAGTGGCAAGTGGGCAGGATGGCCTCTGACGCCAGGGGACCTGTGCCCTGTACCTTCCCCCGGAGCAGCCCCTTCTTATGCAGGTGGGCACCTGCCCAGCCCAGGCCCAGGCCTCCACACTCTCCAGCCAGCCCGCTATGGCCAAGGAGGCCCCAACATCTGGCCTTTCTCTAGCTGCTTCAGGACAGCCAGGGCCAGGTCCCCATCTCAGTGAGGGTCCCTCCCAGAGTGGGCTCCCCTTCCTGCCCCCTCGCTGTCCCCAGTTGGTGGCAGCCCAGCTCACAGCGGCGGTATTAGTCGCACTTGACAGCCCCGTCAGGAAGGGGACCCTATTAATAGCCCACTTCACAGCACCCCCCCACCACAAGTGCCCCCCGCTGTGTGTCCCTTGAGGCTCCTGTCCCTGCCACCAGCCGCTCCTGTCCCTGCCACCAGCCACTGGCTTCTCTGAGGCCCTGGCTGCCTCTCTGTCCTCACTGAGCAGGGCATGGCCAGCCGGGGCATCGCACCCACCTGGCCTGGGGCTCTCTGCAGGCAGGTGCATGGCCTTGCCCCCAGCCACTGTCCAGGACACCCCAGAGGAGCTGCAGAGGGAGCCAGGCTCGTGGCAGCCACAGTGTGCGGGGGGGGGGGGGGCTTTCCTGAAAAGTCACCAGATGGAGCCTGGCCTGCCAGCTGGGAGAGAGGGAGCGCCTGCTGAGTGAGGGGAGGGGGCTGCAGCTCCAAGGGGAGGGTCCTCGGGCCAAGTGGGCGGAGCCAGCCCTGCCCCCAGCCCAGAGCCAGGCACGGGAGGGAGGGTGGCAGCTGGGCCGCTGCCAGGCAGAGCAGGCACAGAGCCATGGAGGAGGCGAGGAAACAGAAGGAGGCTGAGCCCGCCACGTCCGTCCCGGCACGGGGCTGCTCTTCCCGGCCAGAGCACCCCAGGTCACTGCCAGGCCGGAGAGCAGCTTCCTCGAGCAGCCTCATGAATGCGCTGCCAGAGAGCCTTGGACAGACAAGGTGTCCTGGAGATGAAGCTGGCCCTCCGAGCTCCCCTGCCTGAAGCTTTTGGCGTCCTGTACATTCGTTCCGTCCCTGTCTGGACCTCCTTGCTCAAGCTGGCCCTGGGGCTGGGCTGGCTGCCCTTTCTCCCACTCCTGCCTTTTGGGAGCCAGTGAGGTGCTCCCTGGGTTGGCCCCCACCCACACACCAGCTGACCCAGGAAGGGCACAGGGCTGCCCCTGAGAACTGGGCCACCCAAAACCCAGCCCTTGGTCAACTCCACAACAGGGGCCTGAAAGTCAGAGCAGCCGGGGGTCTGATCAACGTGAAACCAAAACCACTCAAATCCCTCAGAGGCGTGTTCCTGGGTCGCCAGGTCTGAGCAGGTGGAAGGAACCTACACCCAGGACAGTGTGGCCACCGTCCCCAAGTCAGGGCTGCATCCTGGTGCTAGGACCTGCCTGCTGGAAGAGCCCCCTGTGGCCCCCGCCCAGGTGCTGCTCTCTGGGGCAGAGCTGGAGGGGGCCCCACAGCCCCACCAGAGTGGCTCACTTGTATCTCCAGTGACCGTAAGCCACAAGGCTCCCTCTTGGGGTCTTCACCCAGCTGGCATGGAGGCCCCCATGCCTGGGGCCACCCCGGTAAGTGACTTCTCAGGAACCAGAGGAAACGTCCTGTCCTGGGAATGGTGTCCACCAACTCCACCCTGCCCCCACGCGGGAGGCCCGCGCCCACTTGCCTTGCCCACACAGGAAGTCCGTCCAGCCGGCGGGAGCCCACGTACGAAGTGCTGGGAGCAAAATCCCGGGAAGAAACAGGCACGTCGGATTACTCATCCCCTTCCCCAATCCCTCCCCCAGCCCACCCTCAATGAAGGTGGAGCCGCTGGGCCTGGGTCCCTGAGAGGGCCCAGGCATCCCCCACAAAACTGCCCCAGCAAAGGGCACTACACGGGCAGGGCCAGCCCATGGCTTCTGCAGGAGAAGTTGCCAGGAACTGGGACGCCATCGTCATCAGCTCATTAGTTGTGCAGATGGAGGGCTGGACCCAGGACACCGGCCCATCTGCTCCGTCCTCGGCGGCACGTGGAGTCTGTAAGGACCGTGCTGCTGGCTCCCCTCCCTCTGCCCAGAGGACGCAGGCACAGAGGGTGGGCTCAGAGCCACTCCCACCACTGCCCCCTCCTAAGACTAGGCCCTTCCCTGGCTGGCTGCAGACCCCAGGTGTGCTGGGTCTCCTGGAACCTGAGGCTTTGGGGCCACCTGGCAGCAGCCAGCCCCTGTCCACAGCAGGCAGGCATCCTGAGCCCAGTGGCCAGCACAGGGCAGTGACTCCAGGGAGCTCTCTGCAGGCCAGACAGGCAGGAACCAGGGACAATGTGCTCAGGAAAGCCCTGGGATGGGGGCTGCGGTCAGCGAGTGGGTGCACTTGGAGTGACCTGAATATGCAGCACATCCTACAAACAGAGTGTCTGCCCCAGCAGCCCTGGTTACAACTGCCACACTGACCTCCATTCAGAGAGGGCACCTCCGACAGGGGTGGAGCAGAGGAGGGGACGGGCACCCTGGAGCAGTGGCACGGGCCAGGCACGGCACAACCACTTTGCAGACACGCTTGCTCTGAACGCTCCCAGCCACCCCGTGAAAGCACCCCATGCTATCCCTCTCGCCCATGGAGGCTCAGAGAGGCTCCTCAGTCCCTTGTGTGAGGTCACACGGTTCATCAGAGGCAAAAACCAGCAACCCATCCCCAGTCTGCCCCGCAGCGATGCCATGTCCCAGCCCACGTGTCCACGTCGATCAGAGGACAGAGCAACCAGGTTCCAACCACCAGGAGGCTCCTACCGTCCCTGGAAGCCCAGGAATTTCCTCCTGGTGGCCCGCCTGAGCCACTCCTTCTGCAGCCGTGGCCACTGTCCCCCTTCACCTTTTCCTCTCCCTGCCCCTGGCCCAGAGCTAGTGCTGTGTTTGGGGGGCTGGAGACCCTGCCCCAGCCAGTGCTGAAGGTGCCTTCCCAGAATGCCCTTTGGAAGCTCCTGCTGTGAACAGCCCGGGGCTCCCGCCACCCCTGCGACTCTGCTCTGTCTGCACAGGGCAATGTCCGGCTCCCAGGTCAGGAAAGCGTGACAGATCACAGCAAGAAATCTCCAACCCGGAGCGGAGTGGGATGGACCGGGCCAGCGTGTGACTCCAGGGAACCCTGAGGATGCACAGCAACTGCAGGTCCCCAGAGAAAGCGGCAGCTGTTCTGTCCATGGTGCTGACTGCAGCTCAGGGCCACCTCTGCCGACCTGGATGAGGGGCTGGGGTGGGGTTGGGCCAGGAGAGCCCCCAGAGCCCCAAAGGCCAGAGCCTACCAGCCCCTGGCACCCCCAGACCTGCCCCCCACCAGGCAGTGTGCATCCGCTGGGGTCAGGCTGCAGGTCAGGACCTGTGTTAGCATGGCTGAGGGCGCCTCCCCCACTGCCCACCTGGACTGTGTTGGGCCCCTTGCAGGGAGCAGACCCTCTCGCTGCCAGGTGTCAGAACACGGCAGATGAGGCAAGGTGCGGGCGCCAAGGGGTGGGGGCCGCATCCCTCCTCTGGGACCGCATCTGAGGGATGTGCAGGTAAAGGGGTTGTTGGGCCGTGCTCCCGGAGACCCTGCTGGGAGGGGCCCTGCGCTGCCCTCGAGGGGTCAGTGGGTCACCAGTGAACAGCTCCGGTCCTGGGCTCCCCACGGGGACCATCACAGCCCCCTTCTGGGACCCCACCTGCCCCCCTTACCTTGGTCCTGGCTGAGCCCACCCGGGGGCCCAGGCTCTTCCATGGCTGGCAGGCGCCAATCCCAGTTACCGGCACGGCCCGAGGGACACCGGGCCCTGTGCTGGCCCCCGGCGTCCCCTGAGCCCCAGCCCGAGCAGGGGCACCCCGCGCGCCGTGCCCATGCCGATTGCAGCCCCACACACTGCCGCGCCTGTGAGGAAGGCGAGGGGAGGGCGGGACGGGCCGCTGCTGGGACCGCCCCTCCCGCGGGAGCCCCTCCCACTTAACCCTTGGCTGCCCAGCCCAGGCTCAGCAGCCTCTGCTGGGGTGGCGGGGGAGGGCACCCGGGCCAGTGTCTCTGGCAGGAGCTGAACTGGCTCCACTGAGAGGCCAGAAGGGGAGGCGGGTTGCCTGCTGACTCTTCCCATAGCAGCATGAGTGACCACCCACCGTCCATCCTGCCCTCCCTCCCTCACGGCGGGGCTTCTCCTACTGAGGGGTGGCTGCACCCCCAGGACCAGAGCCAAATGCTCCCTGGCTGGCTGCCCCTCCATCACAGGGACCCTCTGGTCATTACACCCCAGGCCCCGCAGGCTGCAGCCAAGAAGAGCCACTCACCCAGGAGGGTCTCTGGGAAGGGTTAAGCACTGCCAAGGGTCACTGAGGTGACATTTCACTGGCTGCCCTGGGGGGCGTCCAGCGTTGGGGGAGGCCGAGCCCCAGCAGCAGCTCCTGGTGATGGTGATGGTGACGGCTGCAGCCCCGCGTGCTGCTACACCCCTTCCTGCACTCCCTCAGCCCCTCGCCTCCCCATCCTGTCTGTCCAGTGCTGAGCTGCCCGCCCTGGGGTCCTCGCCCTTGCCAAGCCAGCATTCTGCCTCCCCGTGCACACGCTGCTCCCAGCATCTGAGAGTCGTAACATTTTCCAGACAAAAGAGACATCCATCCAGGAGGGGTGTTCTGAAAGGAGCCACCTCTGCCCCAAGGGGCCTCGAGCCCCCATCGCAGAGCACGGCCTGGGAAGCTTGTGTGGATGCTGAGTCCTGGATGTGGGCAGGGCAGGCAGGCACGCACGCCCGAGCAGGAGGATGCGGGGCCACCTCTGGGCTCTCTGAGCTGCTGCCATCTCAAGGTGTGACCACCTACTGCCAGGCGGGGCCCCAGTGTGGAGGGGGAGGGGAGCCACCAGCAACTGCAGTCACCACCTGGGTCCTGCCAGGGAAGACCCTTGGGCCCAGCTGCCTGGCATCCTTAAAGGAGCTGCTTCCTGCCTTCACCACCACTCAGGGTGACCTGGGACCCTCGGCTGGACCAGCCCCTGCCCTGGGCTCTTGGGACCTGCCCTCGTGAATGAACAGTCTCACGGCCCGTTCGGCACAGCCAGGGCCCCAGGGCCTGTGTCCACCTGGCTGGGCACAGCTGCGAGAAGGGAGGGGTGGTCCCTCCCTGTGGGTCCCTTGTCTCAGTGGGTCCCGGCGCTGAGCTGAGTGGCAGGGCTGAGGGGAGGCCAGGCTACAATGGGGGCTGTCTGGGCAACGACACTGCAGTGCGCGTGTGCCAGAGGCAGCCAGTGACCCAGGAGCAACAGGCATCCCAGCACCCCCAACACCTGGGCTCTGCGTGTCCCCTGGGACCATCCACTCAGGAAAGGGCCAGCAGCCCCAAGTCTCAGAAGGGAGAAACTGAGGTGGGGAGAGGAGACAGAAAGTGAAAGCCACAGACACGCCCGAGGGTGGGAAGGAGGGAGAGAGGTGTGCGGACTGCAGGTCCCGACCCAGCCACACCTCCCTGGAGTGGACAGAGGCCCCTGAGCCCCCCTCCAGAGGTCGGTGAAACCCAGGTTCAGGTTCTAATGAATAATCCATCCTCAGGGCCAGCCCCGCCCGCCACTCAGCCAGGAGATGATTTCCATCACCGCGGCCTGCGATTAAAGGCGGTGATTAAAAGCCGCCCACTGCACATGTTAATGTGCTTAAGATTCTGATCTCCTAAATCTCTTTTCTGGGCATTTAAGCAGAATTCTGTCTTTGAGAGCATTTGGCCCGGCAGGCGGCGGGTGGCAGGCAGGGAGGTGCCATGGTGGCAGGGGAACCAGGCCCCCGGGAGTTTAATTTTCTCCTCATTTGAAGAAGGCGACTGGAAGCAACAAACGTGCCCAGGGACGAAGAGCCAGCCAGGAGCCCGCCAGAGCCCCTGCCCCTGGCCATGGACCAGCATAGCTGGGAGGACCACACCTAGCTCCTGCCTTGGCTGGAGGGTGGACGGCAGAGGGCAGAGGGTCCCCACCCTATGGGCCCAGAGCTGTGTCTCCTCAGCCCCGCTTGCTGGGATTGGTCCTTGCCTTCTGGGTCTGAGAGGCTACCCCTGTCCCCACAGTCTAAGGCTGGATCTGGCTGTGAGCCCTGGCTGGATCTGTCCTTGGGTTCACAGGCATTACCAGGACAGAGGCCGGAGGACACCACACCCTGAGACAGGGCGAGCTTAGACCTTGGGCCTGCAGCCCTGGGTTCTCAGCTAGGCCTGTAGGTGGACAGAGCTGATCCCCCTTCCCCTGTGCCTCAGTTTCCTCGATGTGCATTGGAAACACTGCACACCTGTGCCCCGGGCCCAGACGCTGCACACAAAGGCAACCACTCCCCTTGCCCTCCTGGGCTGCAGTGACACCAGACCCAGCCTCAGGGCCTGCTGAGGCCCTAATGCCTCCTGCAGAGCCGAGCCTGAGGGTCCCATCTTCAGTCTGTGTGAGTTGACCAAGAGCCAGCCATGAGCCCGAGGCCACCTGCACCAGGTGCTTCCCTGACATCCACGCTGCCCACCCCAGACTCCGCAGTGTCTCCATCCTCTTTCTCTCAGCTGGAGGGGCTTTCTTGCCCTGCAGGCTGGACAAAGGCCCCAAGTGGGCAGGGCACCGCCCAGCATCTCACAGGGGTAGGGGCAGGAGGCAGCCGAGTCCAGACAGAGCCCAGGCCCCGGCTTCCCTGCAGCGTACCTTCCATTCCTGCCTTCTCCATTGGCTTGGGGAAGCAGGAGGTGACCCCTCTTCTCAGCCATCCTGCAACAAAAGTTCCTTTACCTCTCATCTCCAAAGAAAATCATTTAGGTGGCCCCTGCCCCAGGGCACAGGTTCAGGAAGACATGGCCAGCCCAAAGACGGGGGCCACAACAGGCCAGGGTTGCTCCAGTCTCCCGGGCACCCCAAGGGCCTGTGTGTACTCGTGTGCATGCCCAGGGGCCAGACAAGCGCTCTGTGCACCAGTCTGCGTCAGGATCGCCAATTCTGGGCCCTCGGGTGACCCAGAGTTTGAGCAGAAACAGCCCCAGAGAAAGCCAGGGATGGAAGATGGAGACGTACATCAGGGGAAAACCAGAGTGAGGGCAGAGTGGGGAGGTAAGAAGCTTGTGAAGCCCCCCTGCCCACACACGAACCCCACGAAAAGAGACCTCACCCCCAGGACTTCCCACAGGCCAGCTGCTCCGGAGCCCCAGAGCCCTCTCCTGGACAGTGGGCCGTACCCTGTGCAGCTGGGGAGGCCAGTGGCCTGGTCACACCCACAACCAGCTGCCAAGCGGTCCCACTGTGCAGGAGCCTAGCACCATGTCCTCTGGGGCTGCTGGCGAGCGAGGGGCGCCCTGAGTGTGTTCCAGAAAATGCCACTGTAGACAGGAGCCAGGAAGGGCAGTGCTTCGGCAAGCTCAGGAGACCCCAGTCCACACCCTGGCTCTGCCTGACTCTGTGTACCCCATGGGAGTTTAGTGTCCCTCTGGCTTCAGTTTCCCCGTGTGAAACCAGGGAGGACCAGCAGTTCTCCAAGGGCCTGGCCAGATGGCGCCTTGGCTCAGGCCATGGAGGAGGAGGGTTCCCGGAGGAGGGCGGTAGACACCTTCAGTGGAGTCTGGCGGGAGACATTCTTGCACCAAAGTCCAAGTGAGATATCCCCCTGGGTGGCCACTGCTGTGCGGAGGGGCTAGGAGCCCTGTTCTCGGGTCACGGGCTCTGACCAGTCCCCGGGCGGCAGCTGTGTCCCAGCAGCCTCCAGGAGCAGAGCCCTGAGAACCGCCTCCCGCCAGCGGTGTGGGGCCTTCGTGGGGCGCCTGGGTTTCAGCTTCCGAGTTCTGTCCTACATATGTCTCCAAGGAAACGCTTCCCGATGACCTGCTGCAGTAAACAGATTCTCAGCTGCAGCCCCGTTCAGCAAACTTCAGCAGGCAGGGCTCTGCATCCTGCCTACCAGCACCAGGGCGACCTGGGGACACAACGAGGTCCCCCATGTGTCCCTGATTCTGCTCCTCCACCACCTTGGAATGTCTGAGTTAGACGGGCCCCCAGAGGCCCCTGGATCTAACCTCTTCACTTTTCAGATAGGGAAACTGAGGCAGGGGAATCTTGCTCGGGGTCTCACAGCCCAGCTGACCCTGCAGCTCCCCCTCCAGGGTGGGCTGGTCCCCAACAGTCACACTGGCCCTGCAGCCCCCTGGAGGTGAGCACCCAGCCTCCTCATCGTGCACAGAATGTCCTAATTACCTCTCAGAGGTGCCAAGTGCATGTTTAAAGACAGAAATGCAGGCCCCTCCAATGACGAGACGGTGCTGACAGCTCTGCGGCTGGGAGAGACACAGCCCAGAAGCCCGTACCTCAGACGTTGCATTAATTATTCAACATCAAAGCGAATTCCGTGTTGCTTTCTCGCCTGGTTTAAGAGTTCTGTGGCTGTTACGGCTTCGGTTAGGAAACTAAGCCCACTCTGGGGGCCTTGAAGGGCCAGACTCACCCCCACCACCCCGACACACATCTCGGCACCAGGACAGGCTGAGCGACCTCCTGTCCTGGGCAGTGGCTGGGGGGTGGGAGCACAGGGTAAGGCAAGGGATGCCCCTCTAAGGCCCTGGTGTGTCCCCAACACAAAGATCCCCCTACTGCCTCAGCCCCCAGGGCCCCAGGTGGAACCAGCCCAGCAGTGCCCAGCGGTGCCCAAGCCCAGAGCTTGGTTCTGGGGCTCTAAGGTCACAGAGGAGCCCGTAGCCTCTGACTGAGGAGGAAGACAGACCAGTGAGGACCTGGCCAGACTGACCACAGGCCACCCAAACTGACCGCAGTTGCCCCAGATGGACCAAGATGCCTTGGGACAACCACCTGACAGCAGGCCATGGGGACAAGACCACATATCAGGCAGAGGGGGTGTCAGGCGGAGGGGGTGTCAGGCGGAGGGGATGTCAGGCAGAGGGGGTGTCAGGTGGAGGGAGTGTCAGGGGGAGGGAGGGGGAGGGGGTGTCAGGCGGAGGGGGTGTGAGGCAGAAGGGTGTCAGGCGGAGTTGTTGTCAGGCAGAGGGGGTGTCAGGCGGAGGGGTGTCAGACAGAGGGAGTGTCATGGGGGTGTCAGGCGGAGGGGGTGTCAGGTGGAGGGAGTGTCAGGCGGAGGGAGTGTCATGGGGTGTCAGGCAGAGGGGGTGTCAGGCAGAGGGGGTTCAGGCAGAGGGGGTGTCAGGCAGGGGGTGTCAGGCAGAGGGGGGTGTCAGGCGGAGGGAGTGTCATGGGGGTGTCAGGCGGAGGGGGTGTCAGGCGGAGGGAGTGTCAGGTGGAGGGAGTGTCATGGGGGTGTCAGGCAGAGGGGTGTCAGGCGGAGGGGCTGCCAAGTGGCACAGTCAGTGCAGGCAGAGTTCCAGAGAGGGGCCTCCAGAGGAGGCAGCCCCAAGAAAGTGGGACTCAAGCAAACACAAGCTGGCAGGACAGGGCATCCCGGGTGGATGGCCAGGGAGGGCCAGATGCAGAGGCCCTGGGTGGGGATGAGTCTGACATCCCCAGTTGCCCTGTCCACCTTCCACAGTGCCATTCCCCAAACAAAGGCCCCAGCCCTGACCCGGTCCCCCCAAGCCTGGGGGAGTTGGCAGACAGGTTCAAAGGGAACACTGTTAATGCCAAGGCAGAAGGCGCAGAAGAAACAAAGAAGAGAGAGCAAGAAACAGCTGGATTTGAGGCCCACAGAGGCGGGAGGCATAGGGATGCAGTGTCCAGTGGGTGTCACTGTCCCCACAGTGTTCCCTATTGCGGGCAGGAGGGGAGCCGAGGCCCCGAGGCTGTGGTCCCTGAGGCTGGGTAACGCAGCAGGGAGTGAAAGCTGGGGCAGCCTCAGGGACCGGAGCTTCGGCAAGGCTCTGGCCTGAATCATCTCAGCAGGGCCCACACATCCTGGCCTCCCGGTGCCCAGGGGCTGGGTCTCACATGGACCGAGCTCAGCCCGCCCTGCTAGCAGCATCCACAGTCACAGCAGGTGCCCACATGCCTCCCTCCTCCCTGCCACAGGACAGCCTTGCCAGGGAGTTCAGGCACCGCCAGAAGGGACCTGGCCAAGGTTGGTGGGTCAGGTGTCCAGCCCCGGGCTGTAGAGCCCCACTGGACCTTGAGGGAGCAGGCACTGCCCTGGCTGCCCAGCCCTACCCCCCTGCACCAACCTGACCTAGATTTTGTGCCCGTGTGCAGCAGCCATGCAGAGCCTTGGCCAGCCTGGCACGGAGTCCAGCGAGCAGGATTCCAGGACGAACACTGCCACATGACCACCAATGCAGCCACGTCCCAGGACACACACCCTCAGCCGGGTCTGTCAGGAGCTGCTGGCCACCTGGCCCCCCCAGACCCTTCCCATGTGGGGGCGTGAGATCCAGCCCCAGAGAGGAGCACTGGGCAGACTTCTGAACCCCTGCCCCACCAGGCTGGCCCCCAGCCTCAAGGGCCTGCTGAAGGAAGGGCAGAGAGAAAAAGGCAAACCGGTGGCTGCTGCCCTGCAGGTGGGGAGTGTCACCCTGCACTGAGGGGTCAAAGGCTCAGAGAAGCTGTGAGACCTGCTAAGGCCACACAGCCAGTCACTGTGAAACCTGAGCTTGAGTCAGCGCCATCAGTCTCTGGCTGCTGCTCAAAGGCCCCCACAGCCTTGGCCCCAGAGGCAGGCCAGTCCCCATCCCCAGGACCAGGCGCCCCTTCAGCCTCACCAGCCTCCACCAGGGTCATCAGGCCAGAGCAGCCCAGCTTACACCTGGGTGCTGCCCCAGGCCTCCCAGCTGCTCGCATCATTAAAAATGTGAAAATCCTTGAAAAAGAAGCAGTGTCCCTTTTCTGCCACTAAGCCCCTGCCTTTGGCTCCCACGATCCCAGTCCTCAGATTCGGTTCTCAGGCCAGAGGGAGCCCACACGGTCCCTGCCCCAGGGCCAAGACTGGCCACCCCCTGTGTCCTTCCTTGCCTGTCTCCAGCCCACCTATTCCGTACCCCCAGCCATCAGCCAGGGTTTATTAAGCACCTACTGTGTACTGGGCATGGCTTAGAACTGGGGAGGAAGTAAGGAAACCAGAGGTAGGCCCCACACCCAGAGGGCTTCTGGTCTGGGAGACACAGAGCAGTGGTCAGTGGTCCTAGCTCTTGGGGGAACCTGGCCTGGGACTCCAGGGCAGCATGGCCTTAGAAAAGACCTGGAGAGAATGGGCTGATTTCCTAGACAGCAGGGCCCCTAGGGGCATGAAGGGCCAGTCCCATGGGGGCGCGGGCCCCTCCCTCAGGCCAGGCTAGAGCAGCAAGGCGAGGAAGCGGAGGGCAGAAGCGGCCTGGGTAGGGCTAGACGGCGCCAGCTGGGCCCAGTCACTGCCGGAGCAGAAGAGCGCTTGGCCCAGGTCCCAGCTCAGGGTGCTTGCTTGGAGCCAAACAGGCCAGAGGGGAGCCAGCAGAGTGGTGAGGGGCCGATGGACCCTCCCCTGGCCGTCTGGACCTGCCCCGCACTGTGCCAAGGAAAACAGCCCCACCATGAGGCGATGAGCGGAAACTGGCCTCCAAACGCTGCCTGCCCCGGGCCTTCCACAGCTGTCCTGTCCCGCGTGTGAATGACTCAGGAGCATATTCCCCAGGTATCAGCACTGCATTCGGATGAGTGCTGGCTCAGTGTTGGCCCAAGGACTGGAAAGGAAGACCACGGGCAAGGAAGACCACCAGAAAGGAAGACCACTGGAAAGCCTGCAAGGGGCCACATGCGTCTCCAACAAGACAAAATAAACAAGCCAGAGAGGACCTGTCACCAGCATGGCATTTGTCACCATGTCCCATGCAGGGCCAACAGGAGGCCCTGAGTGGACGCTGAGGGTGCATGGTTTTAGCCCCAGTGAGGTTCCTGGTGGGTGGCAAGAACCCACTGACCTCCTGGCATCACCAAAGCCCCTCCTGAGCCCCACCTCCAGATGGGGACAACCCGGCCCCAGGGAACAGGACTCAGGGCTGAGGCTGCAATGAGGGAGCCAGGTCACCATGAGGCAGTGGCTCGAGAGTGCCCAGGAGCAGCCCCGCTGCAAGACTGGCGTGGCCCAGGCTGCTGTGAAGACCCCTTGGAGCAGACGGCAGAGACCCTGGAGCAGGGCGCTAGCAGGGGGCGGATCACCTGCAGCAGGGGGCGTCAGCTGGGACCCATGACGCAGGAAGGGCTGGAGGCTGGGCTGGACAGGCCCCCGTGGGCACTGGCCTGGCCTGACCTGGACATGCCGAGTGGCTGGGGAACGGGCACCAGGCTGGTCCGAGTGGCCTTCCTGCTTTCACAGGAACTGGCAGGCGGGGTGGACCCAGTGGGACCAGCAAGGTCAGTGTGACCCCTCGGGCCCCCATCTGCAGAGATGGTCAAGCACACATCACAGTGCACAGGGACATCCCAGATGTAGTCACTTTTTACCATGGTTGCGTAAGTGCAGATTAAAAGCCAGTGAGAATCGGGAGTACAGGAGGCTGATGCAGGAATGAAACGTGACCTCGAGACCGTCCCTGTGCAGATGGGTCTTTGGGGGGCTGCCTGTATCGGGGGTGGGCTGCCTGTATGGGCGCGGTCTGGGCGGGAGCTTCCCTGAGGGAAGAGCCAGAGCCTCCTCTGGCATCTCCCCCGGCCACCCAGCCACTGGCCACTCCGGGGGCACAGATGGAGCCCAGCTTCTCCCCAGGCCCAGGAAGTGGGGGTCACACCGACCTTGCTGGTCCCACTGGGTCCACCCCGCCTGCCACCCCGCCTGCCTGGTGCAGGGATGCACCAGGGAGCCCAGCGCCCACCAGCCCCGTACCTGTGTGGCCCCCTTGGTGCCTGAGGCCCACTCCTCGCTCTCTGTGCCCCCCACCACCTGCCCGGTGGACAGCGTGGGCTGGGTGGCCATCAGGGCTATGCAGGCAAATGTTCTTTTTCTTTTTATTTTTTTTCAGGTCAAAAACAGAAAAGAAGGCAGGCTGCCTATTAGGCACGAGGAAAGATCATCCAAGGGCTGGGAGCCGTCCCCAGCACGCGCCTCCTGGGACCGGGAGGGTTCATGTTCTGCGCCAGGCCGTGGGTACCAGGATGCAGCCAGGACTCGGGGTGAGCCACCCTTCACCTTTGGGGAACTTGTGACTGCCCTGTGGTCAGACACTGAGGAAACCGCTTCCTTCAGGGAGTCCTCCCTGACTGCCTGCAAGTCGCTCTTGGGCCCCTCAGAGGCGGGAGGCCATCCAGCGGCTCAGCCACTCCCCCAGGGTAGGTGCAGCCCTGTCCCGCCACACACAGCCCCCATCTCAGCAGATCTAGAACCCAAGGAGCGTCCTGGGAAGGAGGCCAGGAGACACTGGGGAGCAGGCGACTTGGGAACCCTGGCGAGAAGCTGCAGTGGCAGGAAACTGAGGCAGAGGGCACTCAGCCCCTTGAGATCACAGCCACAAGGCTGCTGGGAGCATGGGGCCCCCAGCTCCTGGCCACTCACAGGTTCCAGCCATGGCTGGAAAGTCCCCTGAAGCCCAGCGGGGAGGGGAGGAGGGGTCCCCACTGAGTGGAGGACAGGCTAGCCCAGCGTGGCCAGGCAGGCCCAGGTCTCATTCCTGTCCTTGCTGATGGACGGAGCTACCAGCCAGTCAGTTCACATCTCAGCCCACCTGAAAGAGCCCTGGGTCCCCCCGACCCCAGACCATCCTGTACAAGGGCTGGCCAGTGTGAGATGACCACCAGGGCGGGACCCAAAGCCACCACCGCCACACCAGGCGCCTGAAGACTGGAGCCCCACGGGGTTCTGGAGGTAGGTGACTTTTGCCCCTTAGAAAATGGAGACAACAGGCGGGGGCCCTGGCTGGACAGAGAGGACCTGCCCAAGGCCTAGGGGAGGTGTGGATCACCCCTCACAGTGCCGGAGTCATGCTGTGAACCTGGGGTCCCTTCCCACCTGGGAGCCCCCCGTGGCTGTGAGACCTGCTCTCCGCAGACCCAGCACGGGCCCCTCCGCTGGACCTAGAAGGGGCAGAAAAGGGTCCTACCAAGTGGGCCCCTGCTCTCAGGAAGGGTGGGCTCCTCCCACCAAGACCCCCGGACAAATCAAGGCCAGAGGAAGGCCCAGCTCCCTGGCTTCAGAGGGGGAAACTGAGCCCCAGGGAGGGAGGCTCCCTCAAGTTACAGCCATGACAGGAAGCTGACGGAGGCCGAGTCTCACCAGCTCCAGCACCTCCCCCATATCCCCCAACCCCAAGGAGTCTGCTGGGCGGGGGTTGCACAGGACGAACCACCCCAGTGACCTCAGGTGTCCCCAGAAGCAGCGGCAGCGGTGACTGTGATGGTGACAACTGAGTCACCACCCGCAGCTTTTTAAGGCACAGCTGAGAGCAAGGGGCAATTTAAGTCTTTTTGACAAGCGCCAGAGTGCGTGGCTAGAGCGCCACCTACCCCCCAGTGCCGCCCTGCCTCCCAAGCCGGGCTGCAGCCCCTCCAATACAATACCCTGCAGGGCTCAGAGGCCACAGGTCAGGTGGGAGCCAACGCCCAGGGGACGAACTGTGGGGGCTGCGCTCGGAAGCCAAGGGAGGCCTAAATCCGACAAAGGCCCAGGGGAAACTGCCCGCCGGGTGACCTGGTGCTGGCGGCTTGGTGACTCCGATGACCCCGTGACAGGCCCAAGGGACACGCTAGGCCTTCCCTCGGGGCTCCACGTCCCACATGGCATCAACACCCCCGCCCACAGCCAATGCTGCTCCAGGCAACACCGTTTCCTTACAAACATGGAATCTAATAATTCCAGTATTGCCAAGCCCAAAATAACCCACAACGCGCCTCTTGCCGAGCTCCTACCAGAGAGTGCAATGGAGTCAAACACAGCTGCAAAGTCGCTTTAAAAATACACTCAAACACACGAGCACACAGCACGCACACGCACACAGCCCGCCCGCGGGATGCTCGCCTCCACCCACGGCGTGGCTCAACAGGTATGGAGGGTGAAGACGGGGGCACGGCCAGGGAGGGAGGCCCTGCAGTGGGGTGGAGGGGCTGAGGGGCTCCTGGGGGCCATACTGCCTGAGCTGGGCCCTCTCACACCTGCCGCAGGTGCGCTTTGCCCCCTGGGAGCCTCCCACCTCCATTTGCAGCAAAGGCCTTGGGGCCACTCCTCTGAAGGTTCTGAGTGTTCCTGCCCCCGCCTGACCCCCAGGACCCCAGGGAACAAGCGTTGGCACCCCCACAGGCAACTGCTCCAGCTATGGTGGCCACAGAGCGTCCTTCACACTCACTGAGTCTAACTCCACCTGTAGGAATGCAGGCTGTCAGCCTCCCTACGTCCCCGCAGGCCCTTCTCTGGGGACCCGGTGCCCCTACGTGCTCTCCCTGGGGGGTGTCTCACAACCTAGCACAGGCCCTGGGAACAGCAGGTGAACCGTCAAACGTGGGGACCCGCACCAAGGGATTCAGAAGGGGCCTGGCAGGGCCAAGGGTCCTCCTGCCTGACACCTTGGCGCTCAGGCCAGGCCAGGGAACAGGGACCTGCTGGGCCTCTGGGCAGCGCCCAGCCTAGACTGGCCATCACACAGCCAATGTCCAGTTCCAGGTGCCTGCCCGTCCCAGCTCCCACAGCCAAGGGTCCCATGCCCAGGCTAAGCCTGCAGACGGGTCAACTGGGTTCCTATCTCAGAAAAGAGCATGGTCCCAGGGGTGAGGGGAGAGCCAGGTCCCAGCCCCACTGGGGGCTCAGCATCATGGGAGTCCAGCCTGTGGAGGCTGCAGGGAGGAGCAGAGCCTCCTGGAGCAGGTGGGGGTCAGGACCCAGCTGGGCGTGCATGCTCAGGCCACACGGGGGGTCCGAGGCCCGGCTGCCCCCAGACAGGGAGGCCCCAGCCTGGACAACAGATTTCTGGGGGTGACGTACACTCTTGCTGGTGACAGTAAGAGGACTCCGAGGGGCTCCTGAGCCGTGAGCCACCTGCTCTGTCCCACCCACGCTGCCACAGAGTCCCAAACCTGGCCAAGGACGTAGTGCACAGACCTTCAGGAACAGGTCCTCTCCCAACAGCCCCGCAAGGGCCGCGACACCAAGGGGCCAAGCCAGGGCTGCTCTCAGGGAAGCCACCATTCCCGGTTTATCCCAGACCCTGGGGGACCCTGGGGAAGCCACTGGGGCTCACATCCTGGCCCTTCCCCACTCGGAGGCCTCACCTGGGAGGGGGCTCCAGAGGCCCTGCAGCGTCCCAGACAGGAATGCCTGGGGTCCGCCGTCAGGCCACCCCTTCCCAGTAAAAGGACATGCTCCACTCAGGGCATTGCTGGTTCAGCCCCTGGGGAGTAGAAGGTCCGTGGCCTTGAGCCTCCACAGACCATCCTCCCGGACAGGGCCACACCACATCGTGTCACATCAAGCCTGCCACGTGGTGCCGCCTCCTGCCATACCACACCATCAACGCCTCCCTGAGCAAGTGCCTGCGCTTCCAAGGGTCCTGCAGAGGCGGCCCTAAGACCCTGTCTCGGGGCTGCCTGGGGGTCCCCACGTGTCAGGGTGAGTCAGGCATGGTGGGCGGGGCACTGGCCAGCAGGGAACTGGAGGGCCCAGGCCCGGGCCACCTCCAATGCTGCAGGGCAAGAAGGGAACAGGCAGTGCCTGCCCTAGGAGCTCAGCCAGGCAGGCCAGGACATGCCCCAGAGAGGCCGAGCACCAGCCCGGACTGCTGGAGAAGCCAGGTGGCCCTCACGGCTCTGCCCACAGTGGGCACCTATAGGTGGGTGACAGACTGGGGGCGGGGCTGGCTTGCAGCACCCCCAGAACCCACTATCAGCAAGCCTCAGCTCTCAGAGGCTCCCCCACACAGTCTGGGGCCTGCCCTCTTTTCCCTACCCGACTCGGGAGACACAGGCCAGGCCTCTCCAGCAGCCCCCACCACCATTGCCCGAAATCCTGGGGACCCTGGAAGCCATAGCAGCCCTCCTGACTGGGAGACGGGGACAGGCACTGAGTTGGACCCAGGACCGGCGTCTGCTGGAGTCAGGAGAGGGTGTCCAGGGGCTACACACAGGAACAAGGACCCCAGAAAGAGGCAGTGGAGACCAGGTACTGGGGTACACTTTTCTCCGTGGGAGCTCTGCCCCACTGGGGTGGAAGGAAGGGGTGGTGGAGGGTCCTGCCTCTGCCAGAGCGGGTGGCCCTGGGCAGCATGGAGGGCAAAGGCCACAGGGCCCCGTGAGGACGCTGGCCCCGGAACACGTGAAGGAGGTCCTGTGAGCCCCGTGTCTCAGCCCAGATCACCATCAACGTGCCGGGGCCAGCAGCCCCCTCTTCCAGGCTGGGGAGGGCCTGCGGTGTGCAGAGACGCTCCCAGTGAGCCCTCCAGATAGTACAAGGGCCTCCCCTGCACCACCTGCCATCCCCAGCCTCAATGTCCTCATCTTTGCAATGGGCGATAACAGGGCGGACCGCAAACATACACTTCAGGGGCCTTCACCTCCCAAGTAGCACCACACGGGGAAGGGCCCCAGGGAGCATGGCGCCCGCAGGCCACATCCCAAGCACAATGGGGGCACTGGTGCCGTCGGGGGGTGGACTTGCGTTTTGGCAAATTGTCCCAGCTGCCCCACTGGAAGATCGGGGGACAGGCAGGAGGCTTGTGCCACAGTGGGGGACGGGCGGCCCAGGCCTGGGTGGAGGTGGTGAAGAGTCCCAGCTCTGAGAGCACTGAGGGGGCGCCCCCACCAGGAATGGATCCATGGGAAGGGGTGGGGTGAGCCGGGACTTCCCTCCTGAGAAGCCAGGACCAGGTGCCAGCAGGCATCCCTTCCTCCAGGTTGTCCTCCTCTAGGCTCTGCTGAGCTCCGGGCAGCAAAGGCACGGCCCTGATTGTGTACCTGCTGCACTCAGGGCCAGGCCCAGGGACAGTCAGCTGAGGACAGTGACTGGCCAGGCTCCAGGCCCTCCCAGGACCAAGTCTGACCGGGTGGCCAGGCGTCCCAGAGGGGAGGTTCATGCCCAGGCTCTGGTTGGGGAGCCCTAGGCCAGCATCCCCAGTCCCCGGGGTCTGGGGATTATTTAAGCCCCTCCCTGGGCCCATCTGCTGCTCTCTGGGGCGGCTTGGGGTCGGGTGAATGATGTATTTGCCCCCCTCACGCCTGCGAGGGGGCCGCTGGAGGGAGGTGGACCCACCCCAGTCCCAGCCTCGCCTCCTGCTGCTCACGGTGGCCGCTCCCAAAGGCCAGAGGGGCTGAGGCAGGAAGGGCCAGGGCAGGAGGGAGAGGAGGAGGCAGGATCAAGGGCTCCCGTCTCCCCATCCATGGGGCTCACTCCAGGACGGCAGCTGTTGCCTTTGGGCCGAGATGAAATACTCCGTGGGGCTGCTACCCGCCAGGCAGGGCCGGGGCATAGCAGGCGGCAGGGGGACCCAGGCCTCAGCGGCTCCTGGAGAACCTCCGGATTGCTCCCTGAAGCTCCACCGTCCTGGGTCGTGCGGCCCGGCTGCACTCAGCCTCCACTGTCCTTCCGCACACCTGGCTGCACACGGCACCCACTACAGCTCCAGGCTTAGCTGCCCCTACCAGCAAGGGAGCCTTGGGCCGGAGGGAGGGGGCGCCTTCCCGTGCACTGCCGAGGCTCAGGGCCCAGACGGAAGCCTCTGCTCAGCCTCCTCCGACAGGCCTGCAGCGGAGCAGACCTCACTTCACAGGGTTGGCATTTCTGAAGGATGACAAAGATCCCGGGGCTCAGAACGTGTTTTCTGTGTGAACAGACACTTCCCCACCAGCGTGCTGATGACAGGCGTCCGTGACAGCTCAGCCTGAATCACAGTCCCCCACCACCACCCACCATCCCCCGGCAGCCCAGATGCAGTGGGGGCAGGGCTGGGGCCGAGAGCACGTTAGGGTCCCAGGCCGGTGGGGCCAACTTACCCAGGCCCCTGTGATGCCGCCCAGTCCCCAGGGAGGGGTCCCATTGGCTTGTCCTACGCCTGTTACCGGGGCTGCGGTCTGGGGTAAGGGCTCCCTGCTGCCAACGGCGGCTGACCCTCTGAGGGATCAGAGCCCCCGAGAGCCCCCAGCCCACCCATGGCACAGACCCCCACACGGCTGCCCCCTCCACGGTGAGAGGACGTGTTGGTGGGTGGCGGCTCTCTGGCCTCACAGTGGCCCTTGGAGCCAGTTCCTGTGGCTGGAGTAGAGGGGCTTCCTCCAGAAGTGGGGGTATGTGGTGGTGGCCCCACTGGGACTACCAGGGGTTAGCCGGGCAGCACTGATCAGTCCAGAGAGCTGGCACTGATCTGTACAGCCCGGAAGCGCACCTCCATCAGCCACGTTCTCCGCAACAATCTCTGCCTGTCACTGCTGGTGGCGTCCCTTGGAGACACGACTGCGTATGATCGTGGGGGGCTGGGGAGGCACACACGTCTCTGGCCCCAGACCCCACAATCAGGACGCGAGGCAGGCCCACCACCGCCTGCCTTGGCTGAGACGGGGAGGGCCCTGGGGAGTGGAGCAGCGCCCGGCATCTTGTTGACGTGGACACCAGCAACAGGCCTCCCTCCTGGAGCGCACCCGGCCCAGCCGCTGGACTGGACCCCGGGCTCTGTCCCAAATTGCACCTTGAGTCCTGTTTCCAGACTGTGTGCCAGGTGGCCAAGCAACAGCCCCTGAGGCAGGGCCGGGGTCAGGGCCGTGTCCTGGGAGCTGACGTCCCTAGCATGGGCAGGGTTCCCCCTGACGGGCTGTCCCTCCTTCTCTACAAGTCACCTGCTCACCCTCACAACCACTGTCACCCCCTTTTCACAGATGAGGAAACTGAGGCCCAGAGACACAGGTATCTCTCCAAGATCCATAGTCCATGAACTGGTGGGAGGACGGGCGGGGATTTGAGCCCAGGCTGGGGGCCCACATACTTGGCCTTAAATGCGCCTGGTACAAGGGTCTGGAGCCTGGGATGCAACAGTCAGCAGGCAGGGAGTTGGGGGGCAGGCGGGGAGTGGGGGGCAGGCGGGGAGTCAGGGGACAGACAGAGAGTGGGATGCAGGCAGGGAGTGGGGGGCAGGCAATGTAGGGGGCAGGCAGGGAGTGGGGGGCAGGCAATGCAGGGGGCAGGCTGAATAGGGAGGCAGGCCGAGTTGGGGGCACTTGGTAACGCTCAACTGTGTTCTGAAGGCTGCCGGGAAACATCTCAGAAGGCCCGACCCATCTTCACTTCATGTGCAAGTCTTGGGGAGCAGAGGCTCTGAGAAGCGGGGCACGTCCTGGTGAGCTAAAGAGGAGCCCAGAGGACCGGCCGCCTGTGCTGGAGGCCCCCAAGGAGGGAGCGAATGGCTGGCAGCGACATGTGAAGCCACCTCTGCCCAGGGCGCCTGTTCCTGGACAAGCCTCAGGGGACGGGCCCAGCTGGGAGGAGCCGGGGCTCCTTGAGGTGGCTCGGGAGACCCCAGGGGAGCCAGGGAGACGCTGTGTGCAGAGAAACAGCCTCATTCACCCACTTCCCAGGGTTGAGCTTGGCGGCGGCAGCCCAGTCCGAGGCCGGCCTTCCACTTACGCATCAAAGATGGCTGCAGCCGCAGCTACAGCTCAGTTCTGAGGGCTGCCGGTTCTCCAGAGAATGGATGAGTTCCAGGGAGCGTCAGGGAGCAGGGGCAGGAGGGGCCCAGAATGGGGCAGCCACTGTCCCTCAGAGGTGGCTAGGCAGAGCTTACAAGCAGCCTCGCAGTTCTGTCCACAACACACTACTGCTGGCCCAGCTCAGCGGTGAGTCCCACTGCCCAAGGCCACGCAGTTGCAGATTTGGGATCCACGTCTGCCCAGCTCCAGAGCCATGTCTTCCACCCTAGTGACGCCACCCGGGCAGAGCTGCCCCACCCAGGCCAGGCAGAGGCTGCTGCAGACCTGGACCCCTACCTCACCTGACACCACTCCCTCGAGTGTGGGCCTTGACACCCTGGTTTGTTGTGTATTTATTTATGTTGAGATGGAGTCTCACTCTGTCACTCGGGCTGGAGTGCAGTGGCACCATCTTGGCTCACTGCAACCTCTGCCACCTCCCGGGTTCAAGCGATTCTCCTGCCTCAGCCTCCCAAGTAGCTGGGATTGCAGGTGCTTGCCACCACACACAGATACATTTTTGTATTTTTAGTAGAGACAGGGTTTCACCATGTTGCCCAGGCCGGTCTCGAACTCCTGATCTCAGGTGATCCACCCGCCTCAGCCTCCCAAAGTGCTGGGAATACAGGCGTGAGCCACCGTGGCTGGCCAGACACCCCAGTTTAAAACGTCTTTTTCTACTGAAATAGCTCCAACCTCTGGGCGGCAGGGGGTGGGGGTGGTGAATCTGCATTTTCCTCTGTCCAGGGGGACGTGAAGCTGCTATAGCTCCAACCAGGACTCCCAGCCCCGTCTGAGCCTCCTCAGAGCAGCTGGTGGGCCCTGGAGCCTACAGAGCCACTGATCCTGGGAGGTGCTCCAGGGCCCAAGACCACGGCCCTTTCCCAACACTCGCAAAGGAGCCACGTGCAATGGTTTCACGAAACGAGCCTTCTGGAGGCCCCAGCTGCCTTGTGGGGCAGCGGCGATGTGATGAGTGGTGGGAACCAGGAGCAGCTGCTCCCTGAGAATGCAGTGAGGCCCGTCCAGGCCTCCAGCACCTCTCTTGGTCACCTGTGGAGCCAGGGCCCCACCCAGGGAGAGACTAGGATGGTGGGGAGCCAGGAGGCTGGGCTAGGGGACCTGTGGGACCCCAGCAGCGTGAGGTCCAGGGCCTGCCTCGGGTGGGGGTGCTGGGGTGGAGCACATGGCCACAGTAGGAGGCTGAAGGGCGACCACCTCTGACAAAACACACACACACATCCCAGAACCTGTGAATTTGGCCTTATTTGGAAAAAAGGTCTCTGAGGACGTGCTTCAGTGAAGGCCCCTGCACCGAGGAGATCGTCCTGAATGACCCAGGCAGGCCCTAAATCCTTACAGGAGAAAGCAGGAGACTCGAGGTGCAAGAGAAGACGGAGAGAAGGACGAGGGACGACAGGCAGAAGCAGGAGGCGGCCACAACCCAAGGGATGCCGGAGGCACCAGAGACTGGAGGAGGCCAGGAAGGTCCTCCCTGGGAGCCTGCAGGGGAGCGCGGCCCCACCGACACCCTGACCTCGGACTTCTGGCCTCCAGGACTGCGAGAGAATGAGCGTGTGGCGTTTTCACTGGCCGGTGCGCGGCAACCGGCCCCAGCAGCCGCAGGAAACACCCCGCCAAGTCACGGTGTGCCAGACACCCAGGGCACCTGGCGCTCCAGGAGGGTGAGGGCAGCCCAGCTGTCAGCAAAGCCTTCCCGACAAGGAGTCACCTTTGCCTGGGTTTGGCTGCCCGGGGGCCACCACCAGGGAAAAAGGACCACAGCA
This sequence comes from Theropithecus gelada, assembly GCF_003255815.1. NCBI lineage: Eukaryota > Metazoa > Chordata > Mammalia > Primates > Cercopithecidae > Theropithecus > Theropithecus gelada. The sequence goes on along the minus strand of NC_037668.1, from coordinate 31,329,198 downwards.
GCCAGGGGCACCATGCTCTCCGCCCACAGGCACTGTGCCACAGCCTGGTCTCAAAGATCTCACTGGCTCTCCTGGTGCTGCAGGGGAAGGAGGGACATGCCCTGCCAAGGTCCCACAGCCAGGGAGGGACCAAAAGACCTCAGGCCTTGCCGCAGGGCACATGCATCCTCGGGGAATACATCCTCTGTATTCCTCGGTTCCAGTCGGCTGGTCCCCGGTGGGAAAGACCCCAGACTCAGAGCAGCTGCCCTGAAGTGGGCAGACCGGGTCACGTCAGGGAGGAGTGAGGCCAGGTTACCACGGCTGAAGCTCCGGTCAGACGTCTCCCTGGGCCCGAGGGACCAAGCTGGGAACAATTCAGCAACTTGCCCCCACCCCCCAAGCCCTTCCTGCCTTCCAGTCTCTCCAGGGCCAGCAGCTCAGTCACAGCCAAGGGTCACAATGGAGCCCCAGGTCAGCAGCCCCTCCCTGGAGCTGCAGGCCCCCAACATGGCCGGCTGTCTCTGGAATCTCCACCCACTACGCATGTCCGCCTTGCTCCCCAGTGGGAGGGCACCCTGTGAGCACAGCAGAACCTGGGGGAGGGGGAGCAGGAGCCCTGAGAAGCCCGGCTGAGCCCCTTCCGCCGTCTTGGGAGTGACCGTGTGCAGGTGTATGTGGAACACAGGTCCAGCGATCGGGGAGAAGGAGCTGAAGGCAGAGTAGTCCTGGAGGATGCGGTTGAGGTGAGCAAATGGGCCTCCCCACACAGACTTGGGGCCCCACCTTGCAGCTACCCTAGCCCTGGAACCCCCCAGGGTCCCTGGTTTCTGCCATCAAGCCTGGCTCTTCCTGGAGCCTCATCTACAGGGTCTGATGTGCACTGGGAGCTCAGAAGGCAGGTGTGAGGAGCCTGCTCCCATCTGCGGGGGTGGAGACCCCGGAATCCACACCCAAAGGCTGCTGGGAGCACATAAGGGGGTGGGAGGGGAAGGCAGGAAGAGGAGTCCTGAGGGCAGCTCTGAGGCTGGGGTGGGTACCCTCCGCCACCTCCACCTCCGCCAGGTCACTGTGCTGCCCTGCAGCTGGCCCCAGAGAGGTGCTGGTGAATGGGTACACAGGTGTGTACGCACACACATGGGGCTGCAGGAGCAGAAGGAGGAAGGAGCCCCAGCCCAGACTCGGCCCAGCCCTGGGGAGTATGAGGCAGTGAAGGGACGCCTGCATTCCTGCCGGCTCTGACCCCTCTGCAGGCCCTGACTCCTCTGCCAGCTCTGACCTCCCTGCCAGCCCGACCCCTCTGCATGGGCCCAGACTAGCCAGCTCTCGACTGGGCTGGTCAGCTGAGGCAGCCTCCTTTGTCCCTTTGTGCTGGGCAAGTGGAAAGGACAAAAGCTGTTCTCCCGGCTGGCTAGCTGCTGCCGCCGGAGATGTCTCCAGGAGCCCTTCCTCCCTCTGCCTCCATGTGCGCCTGTTACACAACAGACCTAAGAATAATCCGAAGGGCGGTCGGAGTGGAGCTGCCCCGCCTCCTGGGACCCCTGCAGCTGGGGGGAGGGAGGGGCTCGAGGCACACAGCTCCTGCTTCTGCCTGGGGCCCCAGTCTGTCAAGGGCCACCCCACCCCCAGCCCCGAGAGACCTGGCTGCAGGGTCCTAACTCCAGCCTAAATCCCCCAACTCGCAGGCAGGGCTGAGCCACAAGTTGTGAATAGCAGGGCGAGTGGCAGTGGGACCCCAGAATCCAGGGCCACTTGTGCCCAGGGGCCCTTGGAGACAAGAGTCCCAGCTGGGCCTGTGACAGCCCCAGAGCGGGCAGCAGCAGGGAAGCTGGGCCTTCAGTGGGTGCGCTGATGTATAAGCCCCCAGTGGCCCCCAGTGGCCACCCCTTCCTGGCAGCCAGGGGCAGCACCCAGGCTAGGTCTGAGGCAGACAGGGAAGCAGGACGGGGATGGGAAGGCCGGCCAGGCAGCGGGAGGGACCCACTGGGCTGGTCCTCAGCCCCCCTCCCGTCAGCGTGCCCATCACTGGAGCAGGTGGCCAGCAGCTCATGGGGCTCTGGCGTGGGGCTCTGGCATGGGGCTCGGGCCAGGCTCCCTCCGTTCCCGGACAGACGGCACTGTGGGTGCGACAGTTAGCAGCTAATGAAGTGGTCCTATTAGGCGCACTAATAGGACAGAGTAACAGAAGATATGCAAATTGGTCCGAAGCTCTTCATGTGTTGTGGACATTAAAAATTAAAATCCAATTACAACTCGTATTGTCAGACCTGGCTGCTGCGGCTTCCGGCAATCCGTGTGTGCGGTGCGGATTATATAACCTGAACTCCGGCAGTGGGAGTGAGGGCCTCGGGAACTGGGCTGCCGGGCCCCCACCACCACCTAGGAGGGTCTGTAGGGGGTCTCTCCTGCCCACCAGCTCCTCTGCCCCCCACCCCGGGCGGGCTCCCTACATGGTCACCCACAGGAGGGGCTGCTGCCAACCTGTCCCCACCCTCCCCCGTGCCCCCAGCTGTTTCCCACTCACAGCCAGCTCTGCCAGAGGCTGGACATCAGGCCTGACCCCAGCCTCAGGCTCAGGGATCTGAGGCCAAGACCACCAGACTGAGCCCCGAGCCCCGTGTCTTCCACACACTGTCCAGCTGACACTCCCACCAGTTCCCCAGCCACTGCCCAGGCCGGTTCCAGCCTCTTCTCTCACTGCCCTGGGTTCCCTGGGGACATGCCAAGCAGGCGCCAGTCTCCCTCCCTGCCTCATCCAGACGAGGCTGAAAGCTCAGCTCTCTCACCTCCCAGAGGGCAGGGCCATCAGGTGGTCAGCCTCCGGGAAGGGGCCTGTGGGGACCCTCAGCACAGCCACAGGCACCCACTTGCCCAGTGCACACCTGCCTCCCTCATCCTTTCCAGACCCCAGACCCTCCCCTAGGGCGGTGCAGAGAATGTGGCTCTGGCTTAAGTGCAGAGCGAACGTTTTGGGGGCCAATATAGAGCCGACTTCTCCCATCAGCCCAGGGTCCTAGGGGAGACCAACAGGCTGGCTGTGTCCCCACCAACCAAGCAGGAGGTAGGACAGTGGCCTCTCTCTCTAACTTGCCCCTCCCTGGCCTCCCATGGTGCCTGAATCCTCTCTGAGGCTGCACCTCGCTGAAGGAGTCTCTGGGATCAGACACCCAGACCGGCAGACACCATGGGCTCCCCAAGACAGGGGTGTTGGGCACCGTGACCCCACCTCACCAGACCAAAGTGTCAGGGGAGGAAGAGGATGCGGATCGGGTCCATTCTCATGGAGGGAGAAGGCCATGGGGGAAGGGCAGTCCCAGTGGTCTCAGGGGTCACAGTGGGGATCAGTGGCCACCTTGGCTGCCTCCAGTGTCACCAGACAGTGTGGGAGGCGGGGAGTGGAAGGGACGGGAAGCCGCCTATCTCCTTGGCATCTTCCTCCACCCGCTCCAGCAGAGCCCATCTCCCCTAAAGAACACCCTGTAGCTCTCTGCCGCAGGTCCAGAGTCCAGGAGGCCCCTCAGCAGTGGACACTCAGACACTTCCCCCTCCCGTGTCCTACAGACCACCCCGCAGGGCCGCCCCAGGGCCTCCTGAGCTCCCGCCTGCCTGGGCAGTGCCTGCTGCACCCCACCTGCTAGTGCAGGGAGAGGCCGGCTCCCCCCAGACGCGCACCTGCAGCCTGGGCAGATGTGCCCATGCGGCAATCCACGCAGCACCTCCCGGACCCACAGGGTGCCCTGCGGCACCATCCGGCAGGGGTCAGAGGTGTCCGGCCGGGGCTCAGCACGGATCATTCTCAGCATGGTCACAACCCCAGTGCGACCTCCGCGGAAGCCCGGGGAGGAAAGTTTTTAGAGGGGCGGCCCCCAGATCCGTCCCCGTCACCTCAGGCCGCCCGGAGAGCTCAAGACGGCTCCGCCCGTCCCGCCCACAGTCCCGCACCCGCACCCGTGCCCGTGCCACCGCGATCCGAGCCTCCGCTCCCGGGTCTGAAGCCCAGGCAGCTCGCCTCGGACCCGCACCAGGGCTGCGGCGCCCCCGCGCGTCCACCCGCGCATCCCGGTTGGCGGCGGCGCAGCGGCAGGAGCGGCACCTACTGTGCTTCTGCGGGGCGGCTCCCGCGTCCATTGTCTCCGTGGCGGCGGCAGCGAGGGCGGCGGGGGCGGGGGCTGCGGGCCGGGGGGCGCAGTCAGCGGCCGGGCTCTGACTCCGACTGGGGCGCGGGCTCCCGCGGCATCGCCCCGCCGACTCGGGCGGCCCGCGGCGGGCTGTGCGCGGTGACACTGCGCCCCGTGGAGGCGCCTCGCGAGGAGCGCGCTGTCACTCGTGCCGCCCGCACCACACCCCCTGCCCGCCCCGCGCCGGGAGGGGGCCGGGGGCGCGGGCTCCGCCACAGGCACCGGGCGGGGGGGCAGATCAGGCGCAACCGGGAGAGCGCGGCGCGCAGAACAGGTGGGGCGCTGGGCGCACGGCGGGGCCAGCCGGCCCGCCCCGCGCCCGCCGCAGCCAAAGTACTTTCTCCGCAAAGATGCTCCCTCGGCCTTCGGCTTCTCCCACCTCCCCCTCCGCCTCCCTCCGGCTCCCCGTGACCCCAGCCGGCGGGACCGGGAAGGGGGCGGGGCCGAGAGCGCTTCCCATCTCCAGGCTGGGCGTTTGCCCAGGCGCCGGGAGAAGCCAAGACAGGGGCCTCGGCGACATTACTCCCCACCCCCCACCCCATCACCCTGGTGTTCGAGGACTGGGGCTTGGGCCACCCCTCCCCCAACTAAGATGTCAGGGGCACGTGCAGACCCTTGCAGAAGTGCCTAGCACTGCTGAGAAGGGGGTACAGCCCAGCCCCAAGAGGGTGGCAGGGCACCCTTAGCTCCCATCGGGCGGCCATCCACCCACCTCTGGTGGGAGGGAGCTTGGTGCTGCATCCTGTGCCCCAGGGACAACCAGGAAGACCCTTCCCCTGGTCAGGTCCCTAGCCCCACACCAGCCACCCCTTCCACTGTTTCAGACCCTGGAGGCCCAAAGTCGCCACACAGACAGGACCTAGACCCTGAGGACCCTCCCTGCCCACCAGGTTTCTCTGCTTCCAGGCACTTCCTCCTTTCCCGGCTCTGCTGCAGGCAGCCATGAAGGAGGAGGGGGGAGGCAAGTCAAGAGAGACTGCCCAGCTCTCGCCTGTGTCCAGAGAGGCCTCAACTCCCCCAGGCCTGCCTTGGCCACAGAGCGAAGAGGCAGAACTTGGCAGACTCTGGAATAAGAAGGGCTCCTGCGCTCAGAGCCCCCCAGTTTACCCACAAGGCCAGCCTCTGGCCTTAGAGGGAAGCCACAGCGTACCCTAGGGCAGCCCCGTGCACCCACACCATGCTGCTTCTGCACCCAAGGGTCCCTGGACTTTGTTCTCTGGGTCTGATATGAGTGGTTCAGACCGGGAGGGGGTCCTCGCCAGAGCTGAAAAAGGGGCACAGGCCACTAAGGACACACACATCCCTGGGCCCGCCAGCTCCGCCTGCCAGGGGCAGGAAAGGCTGAGTTTTAAGATGAGGCCCAAGATGGGCACCAAGCTGGGCACCAGAGAGGAGGCCAGGGGTGGGGTAGGGGTGCGTGGGAGCATGTCACTCGGGACCCGTGTTGCCAGAGTTTCTATTTTGCTCTCCAAAGCAGACCCTGCCCACCATCTGGCCCTGGCATAGTGACTGAAGAGGAGACGGAAGACACAGGTGCACGTCGTGGTTCCCCACAGATTCACGAGGGGCCTCAGTCTCCCCTCCAGGCCTCAGTCCCCAGGAATAGACTTGCTGGTGTCTATGGTTCTTTCCCGATGGCTGCAGCCCAGGTGGTTTCTGACTCCCCCAAGCAGTCTATTGCTTGGCTGTGCCCCAGAGCCTGGGCGTGGTCAGGATTCCTCCTGGTGCAAAGCTCACCACGGAGAGACTGCGTCCTGCCGCCTGCAGGGCCAGCTCCGCTCCCGAGGCTTTCTGCTTTCCAGGAGCACCAGGCAGTGCCATCTCCACACAGCCCTGGGGACTCTGTGCCGGGTGTGTGTTCCCGGATGTTTCATCTGGCTGAGGCTGGGCAGGCTCCAGCAGCCTCTGCCCAGGGCCATGAGCCTGCAGTGAAGCCTCCATCACTACCGTGAGGGGCTGACAGAGCCCTGTGCCCTGAGGTGTAGCTGCCTTAATGGGGGCTGTGGATGGAAGGCGAAGAGAGCTGCTCCTCCCCCGGCGAACCCTGCCGCAGCTCCAGAGCTTCCTCTCGAAGGAAAGGCTAGTTCCGGGCTCCCCTGGCCACACCGGCACACAGGACTCCCGGACTCCACCCTGGCTTCCTCTCCCGGGGTGCTGGCTCCCGCAGCTTCTCTGCTCACCCCTACACCAGGGACCCAATGCCCAGGCCAGGGCAGAGCTGCTGCTCCTCCCTCTCCTCCCCGGGAGGAAACCCCGCCGTGACAGCACCAGCTGGTCTGGGATCCCAAAGTGAGAGTGGACTCAGCAGATGAGTGGAGGATGGACGTGCCAGTCGACGCTCAGAAACGTGCAGGAGGAATAAATGAGGTGTGGGTGAATGAATGAGTACCCACAGAGCTCTGTGCTGTGAATGAACGTGCCCAGGCTCCTGCCCACCCCCATGCCCCCACGCTCAGCCCCTCCCAGCGCAGGCCCAGGAGCTGGCAGAAGCCAAGCCCCGGCCGGATGGGATGCCTGCGTGGAGCTGGGAGTTGTTCTGGGACCACACCTGTGGTGCCAGCACCTCTTGGCTCCTGAGGCTTCATTCACAGCAGGGGCCGGGCAGCAGGGGCTGGCAGCGGGGCTCTCTCCTATGCTTTTCCCATTCCCCGGCCCTCTAAGGGCTTGTCTCAGACTAAAGCCTGAGCACCCTCTTCACTGCCTGGCTTAGAGACGCCCGGGAGCTGGGTGCAGTCAGGATGGGAACCCACCCCCTCCACTTCCTGGGCACCTGGAGCGGGCAGTGCCCTCTGAACCATGCCCATCTGCACCCCCTTTCCCGGACAGCATGGGCAGTTTCCTGGGGGCAGGACCACCCGGGCACAGCCAGATCTCAGCAGTTGTGGAGCTCAGTGGCCTCAGATGAAGCCCCAGGAGGAAAGACCCACAGCCTTCGGTCCCCAGGGGGATGTGGCCAAGCACCAGGGACCCAGGGACAGAGGCAGAGAGATGAAACCAACAGTAATGAGACAGAAGCCTGGCCTCCTGCACGAAGCCAAAACTGAAATGCAAGTTGGAAACCATGAAAGAAATCTCCATCCTGAGCCAGAGGCTCCAAGAATCCCTGGTCAGAGCACACAAGATCCCTGGGCAGGTTGGGCAGGGCCAGTGACACACGTGGAGAGAGGCCGCCTGCTCACGGCAGGCTGTATGGAGGCACCCACCACCATGCTGGGCGCTCCTGGGGCCAACGCCAGCAGCCAGGGCACACCGCCTGCCCCCCACCCGAGAGCCTCCCCAGCTCCAGCCCTCCCAGCCAGTCTTCCCTCCCAGGCTCTCCCAGATGGGCCACTTCCTGGACCATACCCACAGACCCCATCTGGCCTGCAGGCCTCACTCCAATACACCCACCCCTGCGGCTGGACCACAGGCTACATCAGCCCACTCAGCCTGGCACCCAGGGCCCTGTGGACAGGCTGCAGCTGCCTTCTCTATCCTGTTTACCTTCCCTCACAGACACTCCCCCCGGCCTGACTCCCCCTGCTCCACAGGCCCCCTGCTCACCCCCGCCTGGTTTCCAAGGTCAGGAGCAGGGCACCTCCTCTGGGAAGCCTCCCTGGTTGCCTTGTCCCCCACAGTGTCCCAACGACCTTGCCCTGATTTTGAGTCTTCCCTTCACATTAAGATCGTGAGGCCCCTGCAGGCAGGGAGCTGCGTGCCCACTGCCCTCGAACACTCCGGCCAGGCCTGGTGTCTCTGAGGCAATGCCTTTCCTCAGTGGAGAAGAATCCAGCCTGACTCTGACGGCCTCTCCCCACAGACCCCGGGACTCTCCCCCGGGGGCAGCAGCATCAGCTCCAGGTGAACAGATGGCTCCGGGCCAGAGACCTGGGCGGGAGGTCTCAGAGGCCTTACTGCAGCCTGAGGTCACCACGGAGGACAGACAGGCCGGAGAGGCACAGCTGAGCACTGCAGAGAGAGCAAGTGCACGCAACCCAATCAATGGGCCTAATTAGGTAAACGTGCAATCCTCAGAGGCTAAATTTAGAAAGTATGTGTTTCATTTTCCACCAGCATCTGGTCTGAAGACATCCAGTTCTCAATCAGAACTCAAGACAACGAACGGGTAGGATCGGATCAGCTGGCCCTGGCTCAGCTTCCCATGAACAAGGCCCAGAGCTGGGGGGCAGCCCTGGGGTCAGGGACCAGGTCTGGCCAGCACTGGGGTGGGTGGGAGCCCACAGGGCATGCCCAGGCCCTGACAGGGAAGGGCTGAGCCTCCTGCCCTGAGACCCCCAGGCACTTTGCTGCATGGGCTGGTGCCAACAAGAAGGGTGAGGACACCCTCTGGGGGCCAAAGCTCTTTATGGGCACTGCCTGCCCTTAGGAATCATTGAGGCCTGGCACATGTTTTTCTCTGAGGGGGAAACTGAGGCACAAAGAGAGAAAGGCATCTGCCCAGGGTCCCCAGAGACTTGGTATCCTGCCTTGAAACAGCCTCTCTCATTGGCAAGGAAGATAATTCCATTCAGGTCTAGCAAGACAGGGACCTGGGAGCTGGGTCAGGGCTGGGAGGGCATAGTCAAAGCCACTTCTACTCGGAGCCACCCATGTGGCCAGAGCCGGGCTCCATCAGCCCACCCAGATCCCTGGGCAGGGCAGCCCACGCCGGCGGAGGCGGGCAAAACACTCAATGCTGCCGCGAACTGCCCGGGATCCCCCTGCACACGCTGCGCCCCCGGAGGCCCCCAGGTCTGCAGGGAAGGTGTCCATGGGACCAGAGGCCCTTCTGGCACACAGGGTGGCAGACTGGTGGGCAGACAGCGTGACGGGGGGTGCTCCCAGCCGGAATGATTCAAGCCAATCTGGAAGAAAATAGACCTCCAGGCTGTGGGGAGCAGGTGTTGGGAGGAGGGGGCAAGACGGGGCCTTCACCTGCACCAGCCACGGTGGCCGGGGTGCCCCCTCCTGGGCAATCAACGAGGACGATGTGGAGAAGCACAGGCCCCCTCCCCTTCCTGTTGGCACCCACACCCAGAGCCCTCACGCTGCCCTCTCTGACGGAGCCCAGGGCCACGTGTGCACACCCCTGCTGGGGGTGAGTTGGAGGGGACATGGCAGGGAGATGGGAGATGGCACAGGAGGGACTGCCTCCTGAACACAGACCAGGGGGCAGAGACCGGTGGGACCCAGGGACACTGGGCCCTGCCCTTTCTTCTTACTCCATGCCAGCCGGGCCCACTGCACACTTCCTCATAAACCAACTGTCGCCTGCACGGGGCCGGGCGCCAGCGCATGCCGTCTGCTGAGTGCCGTTCATCTCCGCGCTTGCTCATTTCCACGGCGGTTGACAGGCACGCTCAGAGCGTCCCCAGGCTCTGAGCCAGGTGGCTGGGAGTGCAGTGTGACCCTGCCCTGGGGGAGGCCTCAGGCCAGGGACCTGCAAAGCCAGCACCCAACCAAGTCGCCTAGAGCTTTACTAACGCTGAGGCAGCAGGTGCCAGGCGGGTCTGGAGGGACCTTGGCGGCCGCTCAGTGGGGGTGGGGTGGCAGAGGCAGGCAGGGGCCAGATTGTGGAAGGCCTTCGAGGCCAGAGGAGGCAGTGACAGGCGAGTTCCAGAAGACCACTGAGATGGACGGCCATGTGTGTGGGTGCGTGTATTGTGTGTGTGTGTGTGTGGTTTGGGTGCGTGTGAACATGTGCTGTGTGTACGTGCACATGTGTTTCCCTATGTGTGTGGGGGGGGCGTGGGTATACATATATATGTGCACATATGTGTGTGGTGTGCACACGCGTATGTGCATGTCTGCACAAATGTGTGTGCGTGTGCATGTGTGTGTTGCCTGTCCCTAGAGGGAGAGGCAGGGAGCAGGTGATCTGGCTATGGCCCCTGCTTAGCCAGGTGTGACTTGAGGTGGTTCTGAAGGGGTGGGGGCTGCAGGGGTGGAGCAAAGAGGGGACACGAGACAGGAGAGCAACCCCCGGGGTGAGTTGGATGGTGGGTGGGAGTGCGTTCCCAGGATCTGGACCCCCCCATTTGCGGTAGGTGCTATTTGTCCAGCAGGGAGGCCTGGAGTCGGGGTCTGAGGTTGAGTTTTCAGGGATGATGAGTTTGAGATTTGGGCAGAGCCGTCCAGCCAGCCAGGGGAGGTCTGTCTGTCCTGGGCAGGAGTCGGGGCTGAGCACTGCATGGAGCAACCCTAGAGAATGTGGGGGGCTCTGGAACAGGAGTCTGTGCTCAGAGAGGAGGGGCTTGCAGCCCACCAAGGCGCTGAAATTGGCAGAGCAACCCCGGGCCATAGCCCAAGCCCGCTCCCTTCCAGCCAAGCCCTCCATGACCCGGGGACCTGACCTGGCCTTGCTGCTCCCTCATCTGCCCGCTGGGCCCGGCGCAACACCGAGCACCTGACCCATGGGGGCTGCCCTGCCCCACAGAAGGCAAGAGGCCTGGCGGCCCTGTCTGGGCTGGGGACTGTGGGAGGGTCTTGGGAGCAAAGCCCCGGGGAGGGGCCCCAGCAGGACCTCAGGTCCCCATGCTTGCTCCCACCCAAGGTGCACCCTGGCACCAGAGCTCCCCACGAGGCCTCAGCTGGGTGGTCTCTTGGGACGCTCTAAACAGATGGGCCATGCTGCCCACACCCTCCCCTGCCTGCAGGTCCCTACCCACCCTGGCCCGGGAAGACCAGCCCTGCCCGCTTCACCAGACTCCAGGAGCCACTGTGCCCGGGACAAGGCTGCATGTCCCACTCAGTGCCAATTTTCAGGGCACTAGGAGAAGGGACTAGCCTAGCCCTCGGGCCATGCCTGCCAGCACAGCCTGCATAGCCACCCACCCCTGCCTCTCCAGGCCTCCCAGGAGACAGAGCCACAGGTGACAGCTCAACCCTGGGGAGCTGCCACTGACCTTGGAGGGAGAAACGGAGGAGGGAGGAAGGAGGAAGGGAGGGGGGGGGGAGAAGGGAGGAGGAAGGAAGTAGGAAGGGAGGAGGGAGGAAGGGAGGAGGGGAGGACAGGAGGATGGGAGGAGGGAGGAGGGAGGAAAGGAGGAGGGAAGGAGGGAGGAGGGAGGAACGAAGGAAGATGGGAGGAGGGAAGAGGAGGAAGAGGGAGGAAGGGAGGATGGGAGGAGGGAAGAGAGGAGGATGGGAGGAGAGAAGAGGGAGGAAGGAGGAAGGGAAGAGGGAGGAGGGAGGAAGGGAGGAGGGAGGAGGGAGGAAGAGAGAAGGGAGGAGGGAGGAGGAGGAAGGGAAGAGGGAGGAGGGAGGAGGGGGGAGGAGGGAGGGAAGAGGGAGGAGGGGAGGAGGGAGGGAAGAGGGAGGAAGGGAGGAGGGAGGAAGGGAGGAGGGAGGAGAGGCCCTCACTCTTTTCCTGGCCGGAGGGAGAGAGATGATGAAAGCCGAAGTCTTAGCAGCAAATTCAGCCCTATACTGGGCAGAGCAGGTGTCCCCATTTGAGCCCCGCAGGTGTGGGGCCACTCACTCCAGGCTGAGCTGAGCCTCCCGTCGCAGGGGCTCTGTACCCCGGCTGCCCACAGTTCATCATCTTCTCCACCCCAGCTGTATTCCACAGCCAGCAAAGGACCCTGAAAACCCAGTCTCCCCTCCTGGAGATCACAGCTGGCCAGGCACGCTGTGGGCTCTGAGAGCCGTGTCACGCTGCACTCGGGCCCTGCTGGCCAGCAACTGTTCCCACCTCTGTCCTCCCCAAGAACCCCACTGAGGCCCCCGGCCCCTTCCCCAGTCCCTGCAAAGAGAGGCCCCATGCCTGCTATCCCCACCTCACTAACACATGCCTCCAGCCTCTAGCCATTCCGAAGCTAAAACAGATTTGCTGGAGCCCTCTGACCACCCAGGGAGGTGTGAGAGCACCCATCAGCTCAGAGCCCGGGGACCCTGGGCGTGAGCCTCACTCCCCTGTCCTCTCTAAGGAAACACCCCGGGCCCAGGTGCCCTCCCTGCAAGAGGCAGCACCCAGGCCCCCAACCACAGCCCCTGCCTGGCCTCTGGCCTGTTCACTGTCCCCAGGAGACAGGGGTTCCTGCAAGAAAGGTCCTCACCCCCGGGACCGTCTTCCACATGCTCGCCCTCATCCTGGTAAGCTCCACCCCTCCTCCAGCAGAGCTCCTGGACTGCCCACTTCTCTGCAGCCCGGGCAGGACCGTCCGGGTCAGTGTACCTGCGTCCTGCTGCTGGCAAAGCCAGGTCCCTGCGTCCCGGTGTTCTGCCCGGCCTGCTGCCTGCTGAGGCTTGCAGGCCATGAACTTCTCAGAACAAATCCCCCCTGTGAAGCCAGCCATGGGCCACGAGGACACACTTCTAGGGGCCTGCCTTCCCGTGTGGGCTCAGGTCTCCCGGACAGCCTGGGCACAGCATGGGCGCCCGAGGACATACCCAACCCACAGCTGATCCTGCTCGGAGGTGGTTTCCACAGGGAGCCTCGGTTTCCAGGTGAAGCACATCATTAGTGCACTGGCACCAGGGAGTGGAGACACAACGGGCTCTCCCCACCTCTCGTGCGGCTGGCAGCCCGGGCAGCCTGGGGCTCCTCTACCAGCTGGGGGAAAGGGGGTTGCTGGAAGCCAGGCCCTTGCCACACTTGGCCCTTCCAGGACTGGAGGGTCCCACGGCCCAGCGTCCCGGCTTCCACAACTCAAAGAAAAGTCAAGGCCCCCGAGGCCAGTGACGGAGCTTGTGCCGCCCGGACCTGGCAGCAGCTGCTCTGTCTACAGAGGCAGAGTTTAATTTTGCTTTCCACAACCAGACTGCATTCTGGATACAGCTGTGGAGACAGATAAGGAACCTGTGCATGGGGGAAATACGCCCCTGCCAGAGCCCCCATGGGTGCCCAGGAGAGGAGGGGCCCCACGCAGCCACTGCACCTGCCAGAGCCTCCAGGGGTGCCTGGGAGAGGAAGGGCCCCACACTGCCACTGCACAAGGAGCCGGGGCCACTTCCCCAGGTGGTAGACGGCTCTGAAGGTGAGTCCGTGTGTCCTGCCTCCTTCTAGAAAAGCCTCTGACCCGACTTCAGGCAGGGACTGACCCAGGGAAGGCGCAGTGCCCCCTGCACAGGTGCCCAGGTGAAGCCCCCACCAGCGCCTGGCACACCCAGCCACCTCTCTTGTTGCTCAGTAAGAAGCCGAAGGTGGGAGCTTCAAAGAGCTCGGTGCACATACATCAAACGCCACCCAGGGAGACCCGCCACGAAGCCGGACGCGTGATGCCTGCGCAGGAACCTCCTGCAATGTTGGTGACAGCAGCACATCGAGTTTCCTGGGTGCCCGGGGAGACCGCACCGCTGCACCCTCGGAGCACGAGGCAGACACTCAAAGCCGGGCTCCAGAGGAAAAGTCAAAGGTTCAAAGGGACCAAGCAGCCAGCATCATCCAGGGCCCCGGTGTGGGCACGTCTGGGGAGGGAGTCAGTGGCTCTGAGGGGTTTGGGGAGCAGGCAGGGGCTCTGCCTAACCCAGGCACACAAAGGCACAAAGAAGCGGGGAGAGGCGGACGGCAATGCCGGATCTGATTTTCTCCCTTGTCGTTTTCTGTATTTTCCAAAGTATCTCCTCTGAGTGAGTCTTGCTTTCATGATCACGGAAAAAAGAAACATATAAGAGCCGCCAACATAAGAGCTGGCGTAGAGTCAGAGGGAAAACGCAGATCTGAGTGCACTTTGAAGTCAGAAAGCCCCCAGGGAGGCTCCTATTGTGCGGACACACTGTTCCCACCTGTGCCAGCCTCAAGGCGCCGAGGCTGAGCCGCTCCAGCTCCAGCTCAGTGAGAATGGGGGCACACATACTCCAGCAGCCCTGAGCCCCAAGGACCACAGCCTCCCGCTGGAGCACTCCAGGGGACAGGATCACACCAGCCCGGATAGGCCTCAGCAGCCCCCCGCCAAGTAGGGTCGTGCTGCCAGTCTCATCCATATGGAGATGCCAGGGAGGGCCCACCAGCCCTCAGAGGCCAGGTGCACATGCGGTCAGCCCTACAAAACCTGCCTGCCTCTGCTCCCAGCACCACCACCCACACCACAGCACACTGGTCCTCCCCGGACACCTGAGCATGTACACAGCAGGGGCCAGGAGCTGAGCTGGGAGGGGAACAGTGGAAGGAGGACCCCCTTTTACCCCCCTTTACCCTCACTGGCTCAGTATTAGGGGGCAGCCCGAAGAAGGCTCTCACCTCTGAGTTCAATAAGCTGCCCGATCCTCCCAGAGGGAAACACGGCCCCAACCTCAGGGACAGGACGGGGCAAGGTCAGGCACTTGAAGCCCAGCCATGGGCACTGGTGGGTCACAGGCAGGGAGGGTCCCCAGGTTCTTCCACCCAGCCCGTGTGTGCATTGGGAAGAGAAGGGGGCACCGCCACAGACCCCTCCCCACCTGACCGACAGGAAAGACCTCCAGGCACCTCCCAGGGGCAGCTCCTGTGACAGCCCCTCCAGTGGGGGCAGCTGGGGACCCTCCCTGCTGTGGGAGGGCAGTGGTGTCCATTCATGCAAGCCTGCACAGCGGGCTCTGACCCTCCACCTCTGGCATCTGGCCCCAGGCACTGAGAGGCTCAGGGATCAGGAGTGGGGGCTCCCAGAGCCTGGAGGGTGCACTGTCCAGGCAGCTCAGACCTTCGACATGCCCAGCAGGGGCTCCCAGGCCCAGGGCGCTGAGTGTGGGAGCCGGGTGCACACTCCAGGCTGCGCCATGGGCCCGGCCACGTGCCCAGCAGTTATTTGCATTCTTCCCCACCCGTTAGCCCCGGGAGCTGGATCAAGCTGCTCTAAATGAAAGCCCGTTACCACGGATACACGAGAACTGGGGTAAGACAAATTGCACAGGGGATGGGGGTGCCGTCAGCCATGAGGGGCCAGCAGCACACGGAGCTGGCCCCAGTGCTGTCCCACGGCCCCCAACCTGGGCCCTCTGCTGTCCACCTGCCCCAGTTCCAGCCGGAGTGCTCAGTTCTTCACCCTCAAGCTGCACTCCCAAGCAGAGTCGACCCCCGTCCCCATCACTGCCCACGGCTTCAGGGCTGAGGGTGTGAGCCAGGAAGATGAGAGAGTCACCAGCCAGGCGCCAGCCCCAGCATCCTGGGGTCCTCACCACCTCATCTGCAGAGTCGGGCCTGGCCTCACTGTGGGTGGCCATGGCCATGAATCCCAGAGGAGGTAGCACAAAGCTGATGCCTCGTAAATGCGCGAGGTTCCATGCAAGCCTCCCTACCCAGGACCCCGAAACCCAATAGGCCAGGGCTGAGCCTGTCCTGGAGCAGGCCGGAGGCCCACACCACCTGGGGCACCTTGCCAACCACCGCCCTAATGTGCACAGGTAACTGAGCTCACATCAGTGGTGGCAGGCACCGACTCAAGGGGATGGGACACGATTCAGGCTCAACCAAGAAGGAGCCTCCCAGAAAGACCCCCAGGATGAGGGTAGGCCAGCACTCAGCACAAGACTGCCCTCCCTCAGCATCCACCAACCAGGCATGGGGTGGGGACAGTGACAAGTGGTAGGGACAGAGTCAGGGACTGTGATGAGGGGCAGGGCCAGCAGCAGGAGGGGATGCTGCAGGAGTCCCCTGTCCTGGAACTGTTGCCCCAGGACCCGACACTGTTTCTGCACACAGGACTGCCGGCTCCTCCCCCCTCCAAGCTCCTCCCCCGTCCAAGCTCCTCCCGCCTCCAGGCCCTGCCAGAGTTGGAAGCTCTCAGGGACTCTGGAAGCTCTGGAGGGAGGGGCGCAGCTTGCTCCCCTCCCCCATCCAGTCTCCCCATTCCCTGGTAGTCCATTCCAGACAGCTGCTGAAAGCCAGGGCCCCAAGCCTGGCAGGGGCTGTGTGCAGCCACACAGGCGCAGTTCCACCCTCAGATGGCGGAGACCTGTCTGGGCACATCTGAGAATGTGAGATTAACAAGCCGGAGCCACCTTTGTGAGGCACAGGCATGCACGGAGCATGAGCACACACACACACGCACTTGGGCACACACCACGTAGGCACAGGTGCAGACCCTCACGAGTGCAGGCAGATACACGCACACACGCAAATGCTCACCACTGCCATGGTTCTCGCCTGGGAGCAGCTGCCCAGAGAGCAGCAAGGGCCCCCGGGGGGAGCAGAAGTGGCAGGTACTGATGTGCACACACAAACACACGCACACGCAGGGCAGCCAGCCGCAGGCCTGCTGCTCCAGGGGCACCCCAGCAGAAGCTCAGGAGCTCAGGGGACCAGCTCCACGCCCCAAAGTCTCCACACTAGATCCCAGAGCTATCTGCCACATCAGGAGACCTTCGCCCTTCTGACAGTGACACCACCACCAAGAAGGAAGCATCGTGAGCTGCAGGGGCACCTCTCCCAGACCCCGCAGTGCAGCAGGTGGGCAGAGAGCGTCCCCCAAGAATGAACCCACCCCCTCTCTGCCCACACGAAGGAACACACACTGAGAGCTCTTGAATTGCACGCCGGGCTCCTCTGCACGTGGTGACCCCACCTGTCCTGGGGTGCTAGCAGAGCCCCCGTTCTCCCCAGGTGACATCACGGAACATCACGGTCACTGAACTGAACCCTGAATCATATTGTCCCTGGGCTCCAGGAAACAGAGACGCATTCAGCAGGAAAAGAACAATGTTCTCTGGCTTGGTGTGGGCAGCCAGGGCCTCACTCACCCACAGGCAGAATGTTGGCACTCAAGAAAAGCCACCTGCTCTCCAGATCCGGACCTGGGTCCTCAGGCGGAAAAGCTGGGCCAGGAAAGGGGCCGGCTGTCGGGGGAGCCATCATGGAGGGACTGAGGACTGTCAGTGGGGACAGCAGTTGAAAGCTGGGACTGGCTGGGATCACCAGCTGGGGCCAGCCGTCCACAGGAGGCAGGAGGAGGCCTCTCTGAAGTCCCTCCACTCCCAGGGCCCTCGGTGTCCCTTGTCAGGGTGTAGCCTGGGCCAGCAGCTCATCACACACCTAGAGAGAGCAAGAAGGCCAGAGGGAGTCAGCAGGTAAGGTCGGTCCAGGCAGGTGCATAACTAGAGGGAGGGAGCACAGTGTGTGCCCAGCGACCCCTGCTGGCAGGCTCTGCATTGCAGCCCAGCTTCACTGCACCTTATAGGTAAATAGGCCACCAGAGTGGGTGTAGGCCAGGGCAGTGAGGCTGGGTAGCTGCGTCTGAACAGTCAGGTGGGAAGGACCAAAGGGCAGGGGAGGAGAGCCACAGGACCCCTCCCTGAAACCTCAAGTCTCTGGGGGAGTCACAGAGGAAGCCAGAGGACCAGGGACCTGAGGCCACAGCTTCCTCAATGCTCCAGCTGTTTCTCTGTGCTGACACTTTCCCCACAGCTTGATGAAATTCAAAGGCAAAATGGGAGTCACTTTACAGAAACCAGCCAGTCTTCCAGGAGCACATCTGCAAAGCAAGAGGTGCCTGGGGGCCAGGCACAGTGGCTCACGCCTGTAATCCCAGCACTGTGGGAGACTGAGGTGGGCAGATCACGAGGTCAGAAGATCGAGACCATCCTGGCTAACATGGTGAAACCCCGTCTCTACTAAAAATACAAAAAAAAAATTAGCTGGGTGTGGTGGTGGGTGCCTGTAGTCCCTGCTACTCAGGAGGCTGAGGCAGGAGAATGGTGTGAACCCAGGAGGCGGAGCTTGCAGTGAGCCGAGATCACACCACTGCACTCCAGACTGGGCAACAGAGCGAGACTCTGTCTCAAAAAAAAAAAAAAAAAAAA
>NC_037668.1:31273314-31301511 GCF_003255815.1 Theropithecus gelada | reverse complement strand
TCGTGATCCGCCCGTCTCGGCCTCCCAAAGTGCTGGGATTACAGGCTTGAGCCACCGCGCCCGGCCTGGCCTCAGCCTTTAAAAAGGAAGAAATTCTGACCAGGCACGGCGGCTCACGCCTGTAATCCTATCACTTTGGGAGGCCGAGGCGGGTGGATCACAAGGTCAGGAGATCGAGACCATCCTGGCTAACATGGTGAAACCCCGTCTCTCCTAAAAATACAAAAAACTAGCCAGGCGTGGTGTTGGCGCCTGTAGTCCCAGCTACTCGGGAGGCTGAGGCAGAAGAATGCTGTGAACCTGGGAGGCGGAGCTTGCAGTGGGCCGAGACCACACCACTGCACTCCAGCCTGGGCGACAAAGCGAGACTCCATCTCAAAAAATAAATAAATAAATAAAAGGAGAAATTCTGTCATTTTCAACAACATGGATGGAACTGGAGAACATCACGCTAAGTGACATAAGCCAAACCACAGAAGACAAAGACCACATTCTCACTTACAGGTAGAAGCTAAAACTGAGCTCACAGAAGCAGAGTAGAAAGCTGGTCTCTAGAGGCCAGGGTTTGGGGAATGGGGAGATGATGGCCAAAGAGTGTCAGGCCTCAGTTAGACAGGAAGGGTATGTTTTGTGGTTTGGGGGGATTTTTTAGTTCCATTGTGCAGCATGGTGAATATAATGAATAATAGAGTTTTGTGCATTTCAAAACTGCTAAGACTACATGTCAAATGTTCTCACCACAAAAGATGTTAAAAATCTGAGGTGGGCCGGGCGCGGTGGCTCAAGCCTGTAATCCCAGCACTTTGGGAGGCCGAGACAGGCAGATCTCGAGGTCAGGAGATCAAGACCATCCTGGCTAACACAGTGAAACCCCGTCTCTACTAAAAAATACAAAAAACTAGCCGGGCGAGGTGGTGGGCGCCTGTAGTCCCAGCTACTCGGAGGCTGAGGCAGGAGAATGGCGTGAACCTGGGAGGCGGAGTTTGCAGTGAGCTGAGATCCGGCCACTGCACTCCAGCCTGGGCGACAGAGCGAGACTCCGTCTCAAAAAAAAAGAATAAAAAAATACATATATATATCTGAGGTGATGGTTATGTTAATTAGCTTGATTTAAACTGAAATGATTGTATTTAAAAATCACACCATCACTATCTACCTCATAAATATATACAACTATAATCTGTCAAATATATACTTTTAAAAATGAAATTTAAAAATAAACAGGCCGGGCACACAGGCTCATGCTGGGGGGCCAGGGTGGGAGCACCACTTGAAGACAGGGTTTGAGGTTGAAATCATCTCTGTAAACTTTATACAATTACTCAGGGGAGAAGGGAGGGGGAGAATGGAAAATGAACCAAGCTGGCGGTGCAGGCAGCGTCACGATGAGGTGGGCTTGCTCTCTGACCTGTCCTCATAACTGTCGCTGCCTACTGCCCCAGAATCATGCAGACTCTGTCCCAAGATCACAGTTCCCCTAACTACCGTAGAGAGAACAACTTAAACATTGTACAAGGTTGTTTTCCATCTGAGATACTCTTTCAGGTCCTGCGTAACAGTAAAATTACGGATACCAGCTGGTCGGAAGGACCTCACAGGAGCTGACTCACCAGCAAATGCATTTTCCACCTCCTGATTTCATCCCTCTTACCCCAACCAGTCAATGACCCCAGTTTCTCCAGCCCCTCACCCTCCATGATCCCCTT
This sequence comes from Theropithecus gelada, assembly GCF_003255815.1. Taxonomy (NCBI): domain Eukaryota; kingdom Metazoa; phylum Chordata; class Mammalia; order Primates; family Cercopithecidae; genus Theropithecus; species Theropithecus gelada. The sequence goes on along the minus strand of NC_037668.1, from coordinate 31,299,805 downwards.
TAAAGCCCCAGCCCAGAACTCCAGGGGAGGTGGATTTGAGGGTCTCCTCCCATCTCCTTGCTTGGCACCTGCAATCATTAAACTTTCTCTGCTGCAAACCCTGCTGTCTCCGTGTATTGGTTGGTTACTGTGCAGAGGGCACACCAACCTAGTGGCCTTAGAACAAGAACAACCGGGACAACATAGCAAGATCCCATCTCTTTAAAAAAATAGCTGGGTGTGAGGGAATGTGCCTGTGGTCCCAGCTACTCAGGAAGCTGAAGCAGGAGGACCGTTTCAACCCAGCAGTTCAAGGTTACGTTGAGCTGTGATGGTGCCACTGCCTTTCAGCCTGGGGGACAGAGCAAGACCTTGTCTCTAAAACAAACAAACAACAAACAAACAAACAAAAAACTAAATAAAACTCTTTCCAAAACAACACAAAACGAAACAGCAAATTGCAGGATCTGTTGTCAATAATAAAATTCAAGTGTAAGTAAAAATCAGCATTTTGGAAAACTTGTATTCATCACTGTGAGTCTATCAGCTTCCAAATATTTAAAGGTGTTTATCATGAGATCGGGGTGACAGTAATGTGATTTTGGGGTAATATTTAATAAAATATGTCAAGATTTGAAAAATCTGCATAACTCAGTAAACCAATATATTTCAAATTATTAATACCAAAACATGGTCTTCCAAAATTATGCATAGGCAAATTCTCACTCAAAGTGAAAAACAGGGCCAGGTGCAGTGGCTCATGCCTGTAATCCCAACACTTTAGGAGGCCAAGGTGGGAGGATCGCTTGAGGCCAGGAGTTTGAGGCTACAATGAGCTACGATGGTGCCACTGCACTCCAGCCTGAGCAACAGAGCAAGACCCTGTCTCAAAACATAACAAAAACAAAAAAAAACAAAGTAAAAACAGACCCACAGATGATAATGTTAACAATACAAAAAGTCCATTGGCACAGTTTCAGATTCTGTTATCCCAACAACCTGTAAGAAACTCTACCATTCATCGGCTGGGCATGGTGGCTCACGCCTGTAATCCCAGCACTTCAGGAGGCCGAGGCGGGTGGATCACAAAGTCAGGAGATCAAGACCATCCTGGCTAACACGGTGAAACCCCGTCTCTACTAAAAATACAAAAAAAAAAAAAAAATTAGCCAGGCATGGTGGTGGGCGCCTGTAGTCCCAGCTACTCGGGAGGCTGAGGCAGGAGAATGGCATGAACCTGGGAGGCGGAGCTTGCAGTGAGCTGAGATCCGGCCACTGCACTCCAGCCTGGGCGGCAGAGCGAGACTCCGTCTCAAAAAAAAAAAAAAAAAAAGAAACTCTGGCATTCATCCAGTCCAGGTGCACCATCAGAGAAGAGTGTCCATGATTACCTGAAAAGGTGGCTCAGCCCTGTGAGGTCAGATCTCTTCACCGATTTCAACCAAAACACACTGCAACAGATGCCACGCAGATACATTCAAGAGACTGCAAAACTCCAAAACCACGTCCCTCTTCTCACTGATTTTTTTGTTTTGAAAAGTATTTTCATAAAATGTTAACATGTTATTTCTATTAACATGTCATTAGTTTATGGGTTTTTTGGGTTTGTTTGTTTTTTGAGATGGAGTCTCACTCTGTCGCCCAGGCTGGAATGCAGTGGTGCAATCTTGGCTCACTGCAAGCTCCGCCTCCCGGATTCACGCCATTCTCCTGCCTCAGCTTCCCAAGTAGCTAAGATTACAGGCACCTGCCACCACGCCCGGCTAATTTTTGTATTTTTAGTAGAGACAGGGTTTCCATGTTGGCCAGGATGGTCTCAAACTCCTGGCCTCAGGTGATCCTCCTGCCTCAGCCTTCCAAAGTGCTGGGATTACAGGCGTGAGCCACTGTATCCAGTCTTTTCTTTTTTTCTTCTTTTTTTGAGACAAAGTCTTGCTTCGTTGCCCAGGCTGGAGTGTAGTGGCGTGATCTCGGCTCACTGCAGCCTCTGCTTCCCAGGTTCAAGCAATTCTTCTGCCTCAGCTTCCTGAGTGGCTGAGATTACAGGCATGCGCCACCACGCCCAGCTCATTTTTGTATTTTTAGTAGAGACGGGGTTTCACCATGTTGGCCAGGCTGGTCTCAAACTCCTGGCCTCAGGTGATCCTCCTGCTTCAACCTCCCGAAGTGCTGGGATTACAGGTGTGAACCACCATGCCTGGCCTGTTGTTATTTTCAATAAGACTTCATGAAAAAAATATTTTTAGATGATCACTTTGAATTTCTATCATGGAAAAATATCAAATGATGTAACTAGTGATGTGCTGGTCAAGGTTTAACAGCAGCTCTCTCTGCTGCTTTCCGCGGTGTAAACATTCCACGCGAGCCGCAGAGTACAGAGTGGGGAAGAGATGGACAGTATCGTACGGCATTTCCACTAGACAGACACACACAGACTGCACCCAGGTAGCAGTGTGGATCACAGTAAGCTAGAAATAATTAGGAAGCTATACATTTTGAGTGTTTATTTCCTTTGCTTTTTATAGTATTTCTGTGTTTTACACAATTTAATTAGTTTAATTTTATTTGAATAATGGTTGTGTCCAACAACCAGCTGATGAGATTACTGGAGATGCTACTGTGGGCTCTGGTGAGCAGGTGCAAGCCTGCTTCAGCACACACTGGAGACAGCACCCCAAAACCAAAGCTCCTTGGGTTTCTCAACAGCTGCTAACAGTGTTGGGGCTGGATGCAGTGGCTCACACCTATAATTCCAGTACTTTGGGAGACCAAGGAGGGTGGATCATCTGATGTCAGGAGTTCGAGACCAGCCTGGCCAACATGGTGAAACCCTGTCTCTACTAAAAATACAAAAATTAGCCAGGCGTGGTGGCGCATGCCTGTAATCTCAGCTACTCAGGAAGCTGAGGCAGAAGAATCGATTGAACCCAGGAGGCAGAGGCTGCAGTGAGCCAAAGATCGCGCCACTGCACTCCAGCCTGGGCGACAGAGTCAGACTCTGTCTCAAAAAAAAAAAAAAAAGTGTAAAGGGGTCCCAAGGCCAAAACATTTGCACCCCACTAATAGTGATTAAAATACTCGCACCAGAACAACACACTACATTCTGGAAAACACAAAAAACAAGAGATACACACTCAGTGCTCCTCAGATGGAGTCCCAAAGGGGAAGCGATACTGATGGGGGTAAAAGCAATGAATGCACCGTGCAATCGCTCCACTCTCCAGTCGAGAGAGGAGCGGCTCCCACAGCCCTCCAGGCCTGAGGTCTGAAGAAGAGATTCTTCAAAATGGGGGGTCTCTGGGCCAGAGGTCAGCTTGAAGCCTGCCCTTAAACTCTTCCTCTCTGTGACTCAGTTTCCTCATCTGTAAAGCGGGGTGCAAAGAGGGTGCCCCAGCCCTGGGGTCCTGAGAAGCTGGGCCTGGCAGGCAGACTTGAGGCCCTTCCTGTGGTCCAGCTCTAGGACTCCCAGGACTCAGGGCTCTTTCTGCAGCCCCCACCGGGACATAACCGTTCAGCCCCACATCCCACTGCAGATCTGCAGCCCCGCCCCTGCCTGGACCCCACCCTCTCCCCTCGCCAACATCACTGGGCCCCACAGGTCCCTTGCCAGCATCACTGGGCCCCAGGCAGCCCCGCGCCTGCCTCTCGCAGGAGCTAGAAGCTTCCAGACCTGCACTTAGGGAGCTTTGTCCTGAAATCACGGGACGGGGGAGCTGAAAGTGGAATCGAGCAGCAGGAGGAGGGACAAGAGGTGGGCGCTGCCTGGATGCCCCCCAGACACTGGTTCCTTCGCGATCCAAGTCTTGGGGAGGAGGTGGAGTCAGCTGAGAGGGATGTGAGGTAGGGGCTGGGGTGGGGGCCTGAGTCCTTAACTCAGCACTGATGAGCTCCCGACCAATAACCAGAGATGGAGGGAGTGGGGAGGCAGGTTATGGTCGCTGTGCCTGCCCCCACCCTCATAGCTGCACCCGGGCTACTGGGGGGGCAGCACAGGAGGGGGTAGTGGGGGGAGGACACAAAGGAGCTGGGTCGGGGGAGACCTGGCCTGCTGTGCTTGAGCTTTGAGCTGGCAAGAGCCATCTGGGGACGGCAGGTGCAGTGGTTCTGTGGCAGGAAGTGCCTGGCTGGCCCCAGCCCAGGGCTGGCTTCAGGGTCCCAGTCCAGCTTCCACAGACAGCTTCAGATGAATCCCCCAAGGATCAATATGGTGGAGCCCACAGGAAGAAGGATGAATGGCCCCCAAGTCTCCAGAGCCCCACGTCACCACCCCCACCAGAGCTGGTGACACCTCCTCAAAGCTGGCCCCCTGGCCTGTGGATGCCAGGGTCAGGCACGGGGATCCCTGCACTGAGCTCTGGGCAAGGAGAGCCAGCGGGGTGGTGGCGTGGTGGGGTGGTAGGGCTGGAGAGCCCCGGGCCCCCTGCCTGCTCCCCTTCCTCCCTCACCGGCCTCACATCCCCAGGAGAGACCCTGCACCCCAGGGAGGTAGTGGGTGGGGCCCAGTGCCAGCTATGACCCCGGGGTCCCTCCTTCTAGCACGTGGTGGGGCAGAACAACCAGAACCCTGCCCCTCCACTGAGACGCCCAGAGCTCACTGCAAGAGCCCGCATGCCTGACCCTGGCATCCAGACCCGGGAGCCAGCTTTGAAAACTAAAACATCCCCACTCCTCTCTCCCTCAGTCTAACTGAAGGTGCCCAGAGGAATGCTGGACGCTGTTACTGTCGGCAGTTGCTCATCGGTGTGAATCAGTTCTGTGCAGTTTCTGAAAAACAAAATTCAGAAACCAACTAGCTATGGGGCTGAAGACACAGCAACGTGGGCTTTGCCTGGAATTCTCGGGGGGCACCTGCCGTGAGGGTATCTGCCTCACACCAGTCACACATCTTCACTGCGGTGGCTCCGCAACTCCTGCAGGTTCCTGAGCACCTGTGTGTTCAAGTTTTGGGGTAGGACACAGGGATGCCCTGGGCCCAGCCTCTTCTCACCAGAGTCTAAATGCCTGCAAAGCCCTGAGCTGGAGGACCGGGGCAGGCCCCGGAGGGCACCCTACACACATGCCATCCTGAGTCCTCTCATAACCCAGAAGGCAGGGGCCTCTATTCCCCCACTTGACAGGTGAGGAAGCTGAGGCCAGGGAAGGCCAGGAGCTGCTCAAGGTCACACCTCAGCGCAGAGGCTACAGCCCCTGCCCGTCCCCTCTTCCCAGGGCTGCCTGGCTCCTGGCCCCAACTCTGCCTTAGGGGAGACTGTGTGGGGAAGGTGGCACCTCAGGAGGTGGCTTCAGGGTGCCCTCCAGCCAGCACACAGCCCCTCACCGGCTGGCCATATCCAGCACAGCCCAGGCTATGCAGTATTTGCAAGACAGGGCCAGACTCTCCACGGCTCATCCAGATGCCCGCATCCAGAGTGGACGCCACTCCGGCTTGGGCCTCCCTCGTGGGTCCTCTCTGGCCTTGCCTAGGCCCATAGGTCCTGGGCTCACTCTCCTGGGCACCCAACCCTGTGTGGTCCCAGATTCACCAGCCCCCCTCCCTCCAGCCTCACGGAGGAGGCTGGGAGGCTGGCCAGAGCCCACCCTTAGCGCCCCCCAATCCAACACCCCCAGCCTCCACATGCCGGAAAAGGCCATGCCTCTCACATGGACACAGCCCTCCCTCACTCTTACCAGTGCAAAGTCTCTTCCTCCAGGAAGTCTTCCCAGACCTCCTCTTTTGGGGGCCCTTGGTTTCCAGCCCCCAGCTGTCAGCCAGTTCAGCCCAGATGACAGCTGCACACCAGGACCCTTCATTTCCTGTCAGCGAGGTCACAGTGCCCAGCATCCCTCCCCAAGCCCAGCGACAGGTAGACTGGGACACAGGTGTGGGCAGACTGACCTGGGATTCACCCTGTACCTGCCTTGGACCAGGCATGGCCTCTCTGGCCATCGGTTTCTCAGCTCTGCCACAGGCTCATGCCCCTCTCTCCACAGATGCTGCCCCATTTCTCATTTCCTATCCCAGCTCCCTCAAAGTTCTAAGGCTCCAGAGCCCCAGGGCCCCCCCAGGCTGGCTCTGCTCTGTCAGACCCACAGTTCTGCCAGGAATTCGTTCCTGCTGGTCCCCGGCCAGCACAGGGACACAAAGAGAGCCCCCGACCACCTACCCGAGCCCCAAAATCGCCCAACATCACTTCCCAGGCCAGCCCATGCCCAGACCAACCCTCTGCACTCTGGCCCCCTGTCCTAATCTCACCTGCTAAACCCCGGCCCAGGCACTGTTTCCCGCGGAGGCTCCAGGAGGCCTTCATCCACCAGCATTTCCTGCCTCTGCCTGCTGGGCCCTGCCCTCCCTATCTTGGCTCCGGGGCCTCTGCCTGACTGTGCCCACCCAGGGCTCACTTCCCCTCCCTGGGCCCAGTGCTGCCCGCCGCCCACCCTCCCCAGCTCACACTCTGCAGGTACCTCCAGGGCCTGGGTCTGCCACAGCCAGGTGGAGTGCGGCTCCAGGGCCTCCAGCCAGGAGGACGAACCTGTTCTCCTGGTTTGTGGCTGGCGCTGAGAGGGGCTTCCCGAGGGCCGCACCCTAACGGTCCTGTACCTGTACTCAGGGCATGTGGGTGGCCCTTCCTCAATCCCCAAACCGATTTATAGCTAAAGAGAAGGGAGGGAACAAGGCCACACCCCTGAAGCCAGAACTGCCACCCTGAGCAGGAGGCACTCCCCTCAAGCGGTACCAGCGCCCACCCCTGCTCTGCGCTCCAGGCACCTGCCCACCCAGGGAACCCGACCTGCTGCGTCCAGCTCCTGGGCCCACCCTGCCCTCCTCCGGGTCCTGAGTGGCTGCTGGGTGCCAGGCAGCATCCCAGGCACAGCAGTCCCCCATTCTGGTGCAGCCCACACCCCACCACAGAGGGCACAGGGGGCAGCACCTGCTGATGCACCAGATCACCTGCTGGGCTGCCCACCACACTGGGTGTTGGGGAGGAAATGGGGATACAAACGGTGGGGCTGCGCCCCGAGCTCCCTCTCCTCCCCAGCCTCCGAGCTCCCCAGAGCACTGGAACTGGGTTCAGTGGAGCAGCACAGGGCCTCCAGAGGAAGGATGTCGGATGGGACGACACACCTGCGGCTGCTGGGCGGAAGTGGGTGAGTGTGACGGGCAACGCTGAGAGCCCTGCTCCGGCGCAAGCTTGGTCTGGGAGCTTGCTGGAAACACAGAACTGGACCTCGGCCCAGGCCCATCCACCCAGACCTGCACTGTGACCAGACACCAGACGATGTGTGCACTGGGCAAGAGTGAAGTCGGCTCTTAATAAACACCAGTTGATTATTACCCAGTCCCATTCCACACATCAGAAGATGGAAGCCCAGGGGAGCTCAGATGGAATGGGTGTGAGAGCCCCCTGTAAACAGCAGGGCTGGCGGAGGGCACAGTGGGCTGTGGTCAGAGGCCAGCCAGGAAGCACTCCTGTGCAGTGTCCCCAGTAGCCTGGTTTCGAAGCTGGGCGGTATATAGGCTGAGTGGCAAGAGATGGTGAGGTATGTCGGGGCTTATCGATTCAAGAACAGGCTCCTCTAGAAGGATAGAAAGTACCGCCAATAGGAATAACGCTCGTTTTAAAGGCTGTGGTGATCCCCTGCTGGGGCCTGGCACGTGGCTGTCAAGAAACCCAAGACCGGGGCTAGGCCCTGTTGGCCACTTCTGCCCAATGCCTGTGGTTGCTCTCCCTAAAATCCATAGCGTTGGCCGGGCGCAGTGGCTCACGCCTATTATCCCAGCACTTTGGGAGGCTGAGGCAGGCAGATCACAAGGTCAGGAGATCGAGACCCTCCTGGCTAACACGATGAAACCCCATTTCTACCAAAAATACAAAAAATTAGGCAGGCGTAGTGGCGGATGCCTGTAGTCTCTGCTACTCGGGAGACTAAGGCACGAGAATGGCATGAACCCCAGAGGCGGAGCTTGCAGTGAGCCGAGATCGCGGATGCTGCCTGCACTCCAGCCTGGGTGACAGAGCAAGACTCCATCTCAAAAAAAAAAAAAATCCAGTCAACAGCCTCTGCCTTCCTGCCCTCAATCCCCGAAGCAGAGAGGGACAGGGTTTGTGAAAAGTCCCGAGAGCTCAAGAGGGGGCTGCCACAGGGAGACAAGGGCACCAAGCGGCAAACGCCCCCTCCCCTGGCAGGACCCCCCATGCCCCACCCCAGAACCCTGGAACCCGCCAGAGCTCCCTGGTTGCCTGGTCAGCCAGGACATGGAGACCTGACTCCTGCCCCACCTCCCTGAGACCCCTCCAGGCGCTTCCTTCCCTCCGCGGTTTCGGTTTCGGGCAGATGGTCGCTCCACTTGGCGGGTGGTTCTGATCTAGATTCGATTGCCTTTGGGGCAAAACTCCCCACCTAATCCTACAGGGGAGCCCGGTGGAGAGCAGACGGGCCGACGCTGCCACCTGCTGGCCATCCCAGGATAGGACCCCCGAAATTCATGTCATCCTCATGAAGGACCCTCGGGGTACCAGAGGCCTTCGAAGCCCCAGTGAGTGAGGAAATTGAGGGTCGCGGGTCCATTACAAGACCCAGCCAAGGCCTAGAGCCAAGGCTTGAACCCTGGAGGACCCCCAAACCCCACCTGCCCAGGAACTGAGCAGACACTGGGACACTGTTTTGGGTCCTGCCCAGGCCCCTCCCACTGTGAGGCTGGGATTTGTCGCCCAGGGAGCAGGTGAGAAGAGTGGGGAAAGCAGTCCTGAGTCTGGGCGGCGGTGGGGGATGCCTCCCAGAGCAGGCCATCAGTCAGGGGCCCATCCTAGAACCGAGCGTGAATCCAAAGGAGCCAAAGCCTCCTCCTCAGAATCAGACTTGGAGCTGTGAACCCAGGGGCCAGAGCAGTTCTGGGCCAGGAAGGGGAGCTGCGTCTCAAACTGTTATCTAAGCATTGACCAGAACACACGATCACCTCAGCGGTTCCATGTGGGCGATGCCGGGCTGCCTGGTCCACGGATGAGGGGTTCAGCTCAAGGTGCCCAACCCAACCAGAAGGCAGCCTCTGTGTCCAGGAGACACGTGTGCACCCGCGGGGTGAGAACGCCAAAGGGGTGCAGGTGGGGGGAGGTTCAGTAGCTAGAGGGCCTGCAGGGCCACCCAGGCCATGCCCTTTCCTGTAAGAGCGGCCATTCCTGCAGGGTGGGGCTCTGGCTTTGTGACTGGGCTGTGCCAGTCTGGGTATGATCCCACAGCTGAGCCCCTGTAGATGCAGGTGAGGCAAGGAACCCCACGCCCTCCCCACTGAGGTCAGCGGGGCGCAGACGCCCCCTTGTCGGTGCCCTGCCTTCCTCCTGCAATCCTGCAGGACTCTCCAGGGCCAAGTGCTGCCTTTGGGGCCAAAAAGACAGCGCCTTCTCCTTCGCCTGCCCTGCGGCCATTCAGAGACATGCGGGGCACCTCCTGCTCTGCCTGGCCAGGTGGCCCCAGAAGCACAGGCCGCAGACACCGCGGGGGACCTGCGTGGGCCTCCAGTTCCCGCCCCAGCCCTTCCCATCCCCAGTTCAGGGCAGGTCCAGCTGTGGCCAGCGGTTGGGGAAGGCTCTGTCCCCTCCAGGTGTGCAGCCTTGGCCAGTGCTTCAGGCCTCCCTCCGCTCCTCCCCTGTGAGCAGAGGGGTCGGGGCGCCTGCGATGTGGTTCCCCAGAGCACCAGTGGGGCTCAGGCCAGGCAGGATGGAGGGTGGAGGGCCACCTTCCGCCCGTCCTGGAATCACGCGGCGGCCTCCCGGTTGCCCCCCACCCGCCAGGCCCTGCCTCCCGTGGGCACCAGTGGGGAGTCCACACCAAGCCGGCCATGTGCTTTTCGCGCGGGATTACTGGGGAAGCCGGCTGCTCGGTACCTGGAAGGTCCCGGGTCTCGCCTCGTGCCCCTCTGGCCCCCAAACCCACCGGCGCCCCGGAACTAGCCAACCGGTGCTGAGAGCCCGCGCAGCTCAGAGGGCGAGAGGGCTGGACAGCCGCGGGGGCGCTGGGAGCTCGGCTTCCCGGAGAGCCAAGCGCAGGCCTCCGTCTCCCCAGCCGCAAATGGGCCCGCAGCGTCTCCACCCCGCAGCGCTGTCCCCAGTAGGAGGGCGGCCCGTGGACGTGCAGGGAGCACGGCGGGGGCCCGAGGCAACGCAGGACCCTGGGGGCGCCGCACCCCGCGGCCTCGCCAGCCCCTGTCGCCCGCGCGCTCCGCCCCCACGCCGGCTCCTGGGCCCCGCCCCGCTCCGCTCCGCCCCGCCCCGCTCTGCGCCTCCGACTCCCCGTGCTGCCCCGCCCCGCGCCGCGCTGGTTCGGACTCCAGCCCCGCTTCCGCCCAGGCCCTGGCCGTGGCTCCACCTCCAGCCCCGGTCCGGCCCCGCCCCCGCATCGTGACGCAGAAGGCCTGCGCCGTACGCCGAGCCACGTCGTGCTGTCATCAGGTCTCGCCCGCGTGGCTGTGGGCGTGGCTAGCGTGGCTTCTCGGGACCACCTGAACTCGCGGCCATGGCCCCGGCCGCCGCCAGCCCCCCGGAGGTGATCCGCGCGGCGCAGAAGGACGAGTACTACCGCGGTGGGCTGCGGAGCGCGGCGGGCGGCGCCCTGCACAGCCTGGCGGGTGAGGGCCGGGCGCGGCCGGATGTCCTCGCAAGCGGCTTAGGGGGCGTTGCCCCTCATGGAGGCGGGGTGTCTACCGTGTGTGGTCACCGTCGCCTGGGCCCGTCCCACAAGCTGGGACCCGGCAGTCTCCTTCGCCTGCCCTGCGGCCTTTCAGGGATGTGCGGGGCACCTCCTGCCCTCCCTGGCCAGGTGGCCCCAGAGGCACAGGCCGCAGACACTGCGGGGGACCTGCGTGGGCCTCCATTTCCCTCCCCAGCCCTTCCCGTCCCCAGGTCAGGGCAGGTCCAGTTGTGGCCAGCGGCTGGGGAAGGCTGTCCCCTCCAGGTGTGCGGCTTTGGCAAGCGCTTCAGGCCTCCCTCCGCTCCTCCCCCGTGAGCAGAGGGGTCGGCGCGCCCGCGGCGCGAACGCCTCATACCTCGGTCCCGTTCACACTGACCCCGGCCTTTCCTAGGCTTGACCAGCCGCCCAGGCCCCTCGCCCTTCTGACCCCAGGGTAGGCTCAGCCAGGCCCTACCTGCCTCACCAGGCCGTGAGCTGAGTACAGAAGCCAGTGTACTCAATGAAGCAGCGCCTGTCATCCCAGCAGTTTGGGAGGCGGAGGCGGGAGGATCGCTTGAGCCCAGGAGTTTGAGACCAGCCTGGGCAACAAGGCAACACTCCGTCTCTACAAAAAATCTGAAAATTAGCCGGGCGTGATAGTGGCGTCTGTAATTCCAGCTCCTCAGGAGGCTGAGGCAAGAGAATCGCCTGAGCCCAAGGGATGAGGCTGCAGTGAGCCATGATTGTGCCACTGCACTCCAACCTGGGTGATGGGGCCAGACCCCATCACCGATTAAAACACGAAGAAAAAAAAAAAGAGGCCGGGTGCGGTGGCTTAGGCCTGTAATCCCAGCACTTTGGGAGGCCCAGGCAGACGGATCACTTGAGGTCAGGAGTTCGAGACCAGTCTGGGCAACATGGTGAAATCCCGTCTCTACTAAAAATACAAAAATTAGTGGGCATGGTGGCATGTGCCTGTGATTCCAGCTACTCGGGAGGCTGAGACAGAATCACTTGAACACGGGAGGCGGAGGTTGCAGTGAGCCGAGATCATGCCACTGCACTCCACCCTGGGGGACAGAACAAAAAAAAAGCAACGCCATCAAGTCTTTGGGGGTGGGGCAGGCAGTTGTTAAAGGCATCAACTCCCAGCAGAACGTTTCATGGAGCAGTGGCACTAGAGCCCAGTGGCAGGGGTGTCATGGCAGCAGGAACAGTGCTGTGGGACAGGAAGAGCGTGGGTAAATATCAGAGGACAGCCAGGCTCCCTGCCAGGAGGGCCATGGGTATCAGGTGGGCAGCCATTGGCAGATTCTGAGCAGGAGAGTGACAAGAATTTTTTGTGTGTGTCCATATTTATTTTACAATACACTGGGCACTTAGCCCTGTGCCAGACACTGTTCCCGGTGTTTTACAAATATTAACTCATTGAATCTTCAAACATCCCTACAGGTAGGACTTACTATTACTCTTCTGATAGATGAGCAAATTGAGATTCCAGAAAGATCTCACAGCCAGGAAGTTGGAGAGCTGCTGTTTGATGCTAGACAGTTGGCCTCTGGCCTGTACTCTTACTACCCCAGACCGTCTTTCCATGTTGCCCTCATAGGCCCTAGAATGGTTGCTCAGGGGAATCCCAGAGCGAGAGATGGGCGCAAGTGGGAGGTTCTTAGCAGACTGTCTGCAGCTCACGCTAAGGCAGGTCAAGGTGGAGACAAGGTGGTGCCTCTGGAGACAGAAGCAGAGAGGGAGTTGGGGGATGGGACTGGATCTGGGCCTAGACAACTCCGGGGAGGACTGTGGTCCCTCATGCTCAGGGCATGCCCACCAGCTGCCCCAGACTAACGCTGTTTCTCCTCTCAGGTGCGAGGAAGTGGCTGGAGTGGAGGAAGGAGGTTGAGCTGCTCTCAGATGTGGCCTACTTTGGCCTCACCACACTTGCAGGTAGAAGCCCCCACTGGTCCTCAGGACCGAGGGCAGCCACACACACCAAGTCCGGGGGACAGTGGCCAGGGGGCTGCCCAGCAGTGTGAGAAGCTCCTGGAGCTGGCCCGGGTGAGGCTGCCTCAGGGAAGTGCAGGAGGTGCTGCTCCGAGGGAGACGAGGCGTCAGCTCCCAGCAGGGAGCCCATTTTTCCAGCCTTTGTGTGTCCCTGGGGACCCCCCCGGGTGCCATTGAGACCCATTCCTCAGTGGCCAGCCCTGGTAGCACAAGTGAGTCACAGTGCTGAGCCATGTCATAGGGTGCAGTGCCCCTGCCGGAGTGCCCTGGTGGAGCAACAGTGCTGAGCTGTGTCACCGTGTGCAGTGCTCATGTGACAGTGCCCTGGCGGCGCGGTGGCAGGCCTGTGGGCCAGGCTGGTCGCCACCCTGGAGAGGGAGTTGTTGACGGAGGCTCTCAGGCTCCCAACCCCAGCTCAGCATGCAGCAAGGACCACTGAGCGCCAGCCTGGTTCCCTATGAGGGACTCCCCCTGGGCATCCTGCCGCCATGGAGAGCATGCTCGGTGGGTAGGAGACCGATGTGGCTGCGTCACAGGGCATCTTGGGAATTGAGGGGCTCTTAGAGATAAAGACCACGTCTTGGGGAAGAGCATTTTCCAGACCAGCAGAGCAAGCAGCTGGGAAAGGCCCTGAGAAGAACACGTCCTTGGCCGTTTGTGGGGATGATCCCGGGGGGCTCGTGGGTTTTCTAAGCCCACAGCTTTCCCTGTGCAAGGCTTGGGGCATTGCAGGGACTTGGGCAGGGGAGCGGCCAACCACTGGCTAAGACCAGACCTCAGGGGACAAAGTTGGGCTCAGGGAGACTACAGAGGCTGACAGTCCCCCATGGGATGGTGGTGGTACAGAGCAGGGGCAGCAGTGACAGAGTGAAACACGCAGGGAAGGTGCATGCAGGGTGCCCCTTGGGCTTGACCTCAGGAACTGGAGGCCTGGTGTCGCCATCCACAGAGATGGGAAGGGGGAGCAGACTTTTCCGGTTGGGGGAACTGGAAGCTGTCTTGGCAGGGATGGAATTGGGGGTGCTCATCTGAGGATACATGGCGATACCAGGTAGGTGACGGAACTGGATGGCTGGCACTCAAGAGTCAGGTCCAGCCGGGCGCGGTGGCTCAAGCCTGTAATCCCAGCACTTTGGGAGGCCGAGACGGGCGGATCACGAGGTCAGGAGATCGAGACCATCCTGGCTAACACGGTGAAACCCCGTCTCTACTGAAAATACGAAAAACTAGCCGGGCGCGGTGGCCGGCGCCTGTAGTCCCAGCTACTCGGGAGGCTGAGGCAGGAGAATGGCGTAAACCCGGGAGGCGGAGCTTGCAGTGAGCTGAGATCCGGCCACTGCACTCCAGCCTGGGCGACAGAGCAAGACTCCGTCTCAAAAAAAAAAAAAAAAAAAAAAGAGTCAGGTCCAGGCTGGGCATAAATCGGGTGGTGCCAGCTGTGCGGTTGGTGGAGAGCCATGGGACTGGATCTGAGTGCTTGGGCCGTGGGAGGTGGTGGGGACAGCTAGGGAGAAAGGGGAAGGAGCAGAGACTCCTGGGGAGAAGCCAAGAGAGGGAAGGACACCGGACACCAGCCAGCCAAGGCTCCAGGAGCTGAGGGCAGCCATTGGCCGGGCCTGTCATGTGCTGCCTGAGGTCACAGTGGGCTTAGCAACAGAAGGTCATGTTGGCCTCAGCCAGCACAGGGTGGCAGTGGGCTCAAGGGCGACAAGATGGCGCTGTTGACAGGAGCCAGCAGAGGGTCGGCTGGCAGGGGGGCCGGGAGCCTGTCCCCGAGGCAGCAGTCTCAGGGTCCACATACCCATCCTCTTCCTCGCAGGCTACCAGACCCTGGGGGAGGAGTACGTCAGCATCGTCCAGGTGGACCCGTCACAGACACGTGTGCCCTCCTGGCTGCGCCGTGGCGTGCTGGTGACGCTGCATGCCGTCCTGCCCTACCTGCTGGACAAGGTCCTGCTCCCCCTAGAGCAGGAGTTGCAGGCTGATCCTGACAGTGGGCGGCCTTCGCAGGGGAGCCTGGTGCCAGGCGGGCGTGGCTGCTCAGGGGTGCGGCGCTGGGTGCGGCGCCACACGGCCACCCTGACTGAGCAACAGAGGAGGGCGCTGCTGCGGGCGGCCTTCGTCCTCAGACAGGGCCTCGCCTGCCTCCAGCGGCTACATGTTGCCTGGTTTTACATCCACGGTGTCTTCTACCACCTGGCCAAGAGGCTCACGGGGATCACGTACGTAAGTAGCAGGTGCTGAGGGCACAGCCGCTTCGGCCACCCTTGTCACCCCCACTGGACTTGGGTGTGTGCACAGAGCTGGCCCTCCAGGCCTCTCAGCCAACAGGGTTCCACACCCAGAACCTGTGTCAAGGCAGGAACCCAAATCCTCTGCTTGAAAAAAGGCAGGTTTTGTTTAGTTACACTTGGCTGAAAGATCCACGGAAGTCCAGACCCTGAGGGCAGAATGGGCTCCTGCTGCAGCCCCACGTGGACACCAGGCCCTGCACTCAGCTTTTTACTGACCGGGGGCCCTGGGTCACGCCTCACCACAGATCCCTGAACCTTGGCCCATGACTGCCCATGTCACTGCTGTGAGGAACAAGCAGCTTCTCCCAGTGTGTGTGGGAGCATGTACTGCAGCCCCAGCCCCAGCCCCTCACCCCTCACCCCTCGCCCCTCGCCCCTCGCCCATGCCTGGCCCAGCAGTCTGCCCCATCAGATGGCCGTTCCCACCTTCTCCCCTCCGCAGCTGTCGGCACCTCTGCCCATCCTAACCCCCAGCTGACGCTCCTGCTTCCAGATTCAGCAACGACGCCTCCCCAGTGGTCCTGACACCATGTGCATCTGCCACGGCGTTAGACCCTGGCCCACCAGAGCCACTGCTGCACGAGCTCCTTCTAGAACAGCCCTCTGAGGAACCCCCTTTTTTCCGTCCCTAGAGCTGCACTGGGCCCCTCAGCCCCCACTTGCCAGGCGACCCCACCTCCACACACCCTAAACAGGAGGCCACAGTGATCTCGTCACAGAGCCAGTGGTCAGGTCTTCATTCTTAGCATTCCCAGCCTCCCGCGTATTTGACGCGGTTCCTCGCCCCGTCCGTGTTAGTGAGGGATTTGCTGAGCTGCTGTGACAGGGGCTTGGAAATGGGGCTCAAACCAGCTGGGAGGCTCCCTCTCTCCTAGCCAGGAAGTGGCTGGACACCCAGGGCCCACACTGGTGGTGTGACTTGCCATCTCTGTATGTGGTTCCCAGCCCTGGGCCGAGGCCATCTGGCTGTCTCCATTTCCCAGCCAGTGGAATGGGACACGGGAAGCCGAGGGCAGCCAGCTGTCCTTCAGTGGCACGGCCAGAAGCTACACACGTCACCAGCAGCATGGGGGGGGGGGGAGCAGGGTCCCTAGGGCCATGTGCCTTGCAGCAGGGTGGCTGGTGGGCAGCATCTACAGCCCAACATGTCTGCTCCACCCCCATCCCTTTCTGAGAGGTGGTCCCTGGACATCCCCATGTCCTCACCCTCTCCGCCAGCGCTAAGACTCCCTCTGCGCTGACAATGCCAAGGCCGGTCTGGAGCTCAGGCCTCTCCGTCATGCTAGGCTGTGAAGCAGTTCAGACTCCCTGAACCTGCCCCTGGCTTGGTTTCTGCCGGGCGCTCCCAGTGCCAGGGAGAGGCCTGGTTCTAACACGCTCCGTGCAGACTGACCGTCCCAGCAGGCGCTGAGGCCAGATCCCCTCAGGGTCCTGATGGGTGTGACACTGTCTACCTTACAGCTCCGTGTCCGCAGTCTGCCCGGAGAGGACCTGAGGGCCCGTGTTAGCTACAGGCTGCTGGGGGTCGTCTCGCTGCTGCACCTGGTGCTGTCTGTGGGGCTGCAGCTGTATGGCTTCAGGCAGCGGCAGCGAGCCAGGAAGGAGTGGAGGCTGCACCGCGGCCTGTCTCACCGCAGGTGCACGCGGGGGCCACGCATGGGGGCTGGGGGTGTCCTTTGCACTTCACAAGGACCTGTGAGCTGCACCCACCTTGACGCTCTGCCCCCCCTTCCCCAGGGGCTCCCTGGAGGAGAGAGCAGTTTCCAGAAACCCCCTGTGCACCCTGTGCCTGGAGGAGCGCAGGCACCCGACAGCCACGCCCTGCGGCCACCTGTTCTGCTGGGAGTGCATCACCGCGTGGTGCAGCAGCAAGGTGAGGTGGGAGCCTGCTGGGGTCCTGAGATGGCTCAGCGGCTGCGCTGGCAAGACACACCTGGCAAGGCCGGGCGCGGTGGCTCAAGCCTGTAATCCCAGCACTTTGGGAGGCCGAGGCGGGTGGATCACGAGGTCAGGAGATCGAGACCGTCCTGGCTAACATGGTGAAACCCCGTCTCTACTAAAAAAATACAAAAAAAAACTAGCCAGGTGAGGTGGCGGGCGCCTGTAGTCCCAGCTACTCGGGAGGCTGAGGCAGGAGAATGGCGGGAACCCGGGAGGCGGAGCTTGCAGTGACCCGAGATCGCGCCACTGCACTCCAGCCTGGGTGACAGAGCGAGACTCCATCTCAAAAGAAAAAAAAAAAAAAAAGACCCACCTGGCTGCAGCAGAAGTGGGGAGTCTGGCTCTGAGCACCCCTCAGGTTGAGGGTAGAGATGGGCGTCTTTTTAAAGGCTCCCAGGTAGGTCAGATGTGGGGTCGTTGTGGGGGTTAAAGTTCCAAATTCACGCGTACTGAGACTTTGCTGAACACAGGTTGGGGCAGTGGCCAACCCTGAAAGGCCCCACACCTCCCCCATGCACCCCAGCATGCCCTTCCTCCTGGGCTCCTCACCACACTTGGAAACCCTGGCACACTGAATCACACCCACGGAAGATGCCGGCAGGGTGAGAGTGGCACGTCTTCCCGGAGCTGGGCTTCCTGGGCTGTGTCAGCTGCGAGAGCAGGAAGGAACCTCCCAGCCGAGCCCCACCCCCCAGCCCTGCCCTGGCCCCCACTGGGACTCGGCCTTCTGAAAAAAGGCTGGCTTTCTTGGTCATTAGTTGAAGGAAATACAACATTTATGTTCCATGTCATGGGCAGAGAATGTGGACAGGACAAGAGATGCCGATGGGGATGGGCATGGCCCAGTGGTCCCAGCTGCTGTGACCCCTTCCTCCTCTCTGCAGGCGGAGTGTCCCCTCTGCCGGGAGAAGTTCCCTCCCCAGAAGCTCATCTACCTTCGGCACTACCGCTGAGCCGGCGCCCAGGTGGGCCTGGACACAGATGACTTCTACGGAAGTCTGAACGCAAGATTTAGTCTCAAGATGAACCCTACTTGCACAGAAATTAGAATATTCTCACAGGTTTTCTATCATGTAAGATACTAACCCAGCCACCCCGGGAGAGAACAGAAAGCTGTCCCTGACTGTGCTTTCTCAGCCCTGGGAGGGGCGCTCACCCCAACCTGGTAAGACTCAGCCACTTCTTCAGGAATTTCACTTATTTGGACAGGATTTTAGGTTTCCCTCCCTTCCCCAAACCATACAGTTGAGAAGTAATTGAGAAGTAGGTCAGAAGACACTTTATTCATTTATATTGTGAGAAAATGGTTCCATCAGGCTTGTGTTAAGGCAATGGACTGAATGAGTGCATGTTGAGTTGGGAGGGGGCACGGGGGGCTGGCGGTTTGCTTCAGCCAGTGTGGTCAGAACAGCAGCCCCACGGCCCCCATCGGAGGCGGTCAGGCTCGCCCCCAGAGTAGCTGGGCAGAGAGAAACCAACCAAGGTCAGCACCTCCGTCTGAAGCATTTGGCACACACCTTCAAAACACATCAAGGCTGCTTCCAGTTTCAGAAAATAGAAATCTGCATCTCGGGCCTGACATGCACACAGAGCTCTCCTCCTGACCCAAACGCACTCACGTGCCAGGTCCTGGGGATTGGGGGGCTGTCGGGGTGCCCAAGCCCTCTCCTGGGGGCCCGCTGGGCAGGCGACCTGCTGACCCAGCGTCACTGCTGTGCTCAGCCCTTCAGCTCGGCCCTAGCCTATTTCCTGCCTCCATTTGACATTTCCAGGTTTTCAAAATTGCATTTAACCTGTGCCAGAGACTTCACCATAGGCATCTTTAATAAACTAACTCCACCAAAAGGTGGGCACATTAATAACAAGATGGAACTTGAGATTTCCTAAAGTGCAGTGTTAACATGCCTCGAGGGCATATGCCACATTTCCCTACTGACCTGTAGGCAAGGCCGAGGCCTGGCCAGCAGCACCAGCTTCCAGCAAAGACCCCCCGCAGACCATGTCCTGCTGTTTGACTTAGGAATGAGGATGACCCTGTATTCCCGGGTTAGTCAAGGTCAGCTTACCAGGGGCTGGGGTGGGGAGGCTGTCACCCTCTAAACTGGGAGGAGCACCAAGAGAGGCACTGGGGCTGCAGCTGGGTGGGCAGATACCACCGTGGCTCCATCCGTCAGCACCCAGTCCTTCGATTCACACTGTGCTCGGGCCAAGTGCCCGCGACCTCCTGTCACATCTTAGGCCTGAGCGCTTATTAGGAAAACAGTATGGAAAGTGACAGACACTGCTGTCTGGAGTCTGAGAATCCAAGTGTCTCAACACAGTACCAGAAGCACCCCCTGGGGGCAGCCCTTGCTATCCTGGGCCAGGGACCCACAAGCTTGAACGTGGCCTCTTAAGAGAGGAGCTCAATGTCGAATATGCAAATACTGGCACAAGAAAATCCAGACAATCATCTTTCACCGTGTAAATTCTAAGACGGGACACACCGCCCAGAGTGAGGAGCCTGAGCAGCCCGGGACCCAGGAGAGGCCTTCCCTCGCATCTGTGTCTCGTCTGGGACCACAGCTATGATGTTCTGCTGTTGGCAAAATGGGTTCACCTTTTGGAAAGGCCAAACGAAAGTTGGGCTTTCTTGTGTCCAGCGACTGTCGTGTTTTAGATAAGACCTTAATAAAGGTGGAGTTAAAAATCACTTGGTAAGATGTTGAGTATTTTATCACATCAAAAACGCTGACATGCACGTGGGTTCTGCCTCTCCCCCCACAGTGGGGTGCCGAGTGCCGAACCCACAAAGCCAGTCTGCTCCCCGCCAGCTTCGCTGCCCCTCGGGGGGGTTGCATGATGACAGATTTAAATTAAAAACAAAACACTTTACATATCAAAGAAATGTGTCAAAATAATCTCAAACAATTAAAATATAATATATATTTATAATTCTGGGCCCTCAAAAGCAATCATGGTAGTTAAGAACAAAGTTTTGAGTCATTAGGATAGAGGCCAACTTTACACATCTCCAGTGAGATGGATTAGGAAACTGGCATTAGAACCCCACACAGTTACTTGACAATCACCTTTAAAACGTTAAGTTCTTTCAGACACGCAGGAATCAGGCTAGATCATCACTCGGGCTCTGTGGAGTGGCTGGCACACCTGTGGCTGGTGGGGAAGGCGGCTGGCGGGGAGCGGCCCATTCCTCCCTCGCAGGCCTCGCTCCTGCCTGCCCACCTGGCACCGGGGGGGGACCAGCCACTCGCCCTTGCTCCCATGGGCTCCACCCGCCTGGCTTCCCGCCTGCAGCTGACTAGAATTCCATCCGTGAGAAACACTTGAACGTCACTGAAAAAGAAATCCATGCGATTTGGTTTAAGTGCCAGTTTCTTCAAGAACCTGATATTTCAGTTACAAATCATTGAAGCTCCTTTTTAAAAAGAAAATTCAACTCCCTCGTAATCAACTACTTTATGTGAAGAAAAAAGGCATTGTTAACAATGGCTCAAAACCGTTCTTGCAACACGTGAGGCAGCCTCAGTCCCGCTTCTAGCTGGCAAAAGCCTTGCCGGCGTCCTCCTTGCCTCTGTACCTCCTCTTCCCATGTGTGAACGGGATGTACCGGTACTTAATCATGTGCTGGGGAGAGAAGCACAGACTCAGTCACTGCACAAGCGCTCTCCGGCCAGCCACACTGTCCCCAAATGGGAGCGGCCAAAGGCCCCCATCTTTTCTATACATCTGACAAGTAGAATCGGGGCCCCAGTGGCTTCCTGCGCCCATGTCAACACAGCAAGGCCTTTCATAGCCCACGAGGCCTAGGTTTGAAACCCCATCAATCCCAGTGTTTCCTGAGCCTCCTATGGAGGAAGGGCAAGGGGGATGTGAGGTGGCCCAGGGCCCTCTGCAGCCAACACCCCGGGCACAGAGTAAGGCCCGCAGTAGCAAGGCCATGCCATCAAGGGGTCAGCCAGCAGTCTCAGCTAATTTCCCCCTAATGCTCTCCTCCTCAGGCAGGCTGGCGCAGGGCGCTGGGCCCCCTAAGAGGAGCCACTGGGACACTGCACATGCTGGGGCTCTCCCGTTCAGCGCCCACAAAGCTTCCATCAAGAGCCCACCCACTCCGACAGACGCGCTCTCCGTTTAGTTCACTGGCTGTGCTGGGAACGGAGCAGTGTCCTCGTCACACACAAGACAGTGCCTCTAAGCTCCACATTCACACCAGGCAGACTCTGCCACCACCCGCCACAGCCCACCACAGCTCCCCCATGCTGCAGGTAACAGAACAGCGATTGTGGCCGGCGTGGCGGCAGTGCCTCTGCTTTACCTTGATTTGCCTCTTCATTGTGATACAGAAGAGCATGATGAAGTACATCACCAGGATCGGCCAGAACACTGGGACGTTGAAAGCGTCGAAGAAAGTACAGACCATAGCCACAAGGATGCCCTTGGTAGCCGCGTGCCTTCAAGTGGGGAGAGAAGGTTAGCGCAGCATCTGCAGCCAGCACCGGGCACCTGCCGGCCACCTCCAGCCTTGCAGCTGCACCGACCGTCCCCGCAAACAGAAGCATCCCTGTGGAAAGGAGGGGTCTACCCTGGGCACAGCAGCAGCATGACCCTTTGCAAGTAGCTCACAGAAATGTACTGTACTGCCCTCACCACAGAGACTTCCTTCTCTCACTCCCTTGAAACGTACAACTCTTCTTAAAACTACACGAAGTATAAAGCATTAGTGCTGAGGCTGGGGGCCCCATGCCTGCTGGCTGGGCCTGTGATCTGGAGAGAAACCCAGGCTGTGTCTTGTGGACCATCCAGGGCCTTCACCTTGTCACTGTGGCATGGCCACCAGTGCTCCCTCCCGCCCCAGCACATGGCCAAGAGATGCCATTGCCCTTGAGGCTCAGCTCTCCCTTCCTAGTCCAAGCCTCTGGTGGCTTCCAGGGCCCCTGATCTTTCTGTCCCCGACTCCATCTGGGGCTGCAAAGTCAAGGTGTGGAGCCCCACGAGCTCAGCAGGCTCCTTCACTTTACTGATGCAACAGACTTGGGTTCCTCTTGTGCCCCCAGGGTGGGGTATGAGGGACAGGACAAACAGATGCAGCCACAGAGCTCCCATCCCTCTGATGGCTACGCCACCCACCTCTGCCTACCCGTGCAGATATGGGCACCTCGGCTCAGACCCCTCTCAAAAATGACTCCAGGAGAAGGCTAGTCCCCCTCTGCCAGCCACAGGGAGCCACAGGGCTGGGGATGGGAGAGAGGAAGGAGGGAGGACGGAGACTGGACGCAGGGCCTGCCCTCCCCAGGCCACGACCACAGGAGCCAGTGCGCACTCCATCCCAGAGTCAGCCTCCTTTCCGCCAGCCTCCGGGGCACTGGTGCTGACTTGAAAACAAGAGAACGCAGCAAGGCAGGGAGTGGCCTTCCAGTGAGAGCCCCTGTGATTCCCCCTGTGCCCAGCCCAGCACAGCAGTCATCTTTCGGGTGACTTGAACACAACTTCAACCAGAATCAGTGTAGTCTCAGTCTCAGCCACCCTTGAGCCCAATTTTCCTTCTCAAATACCGTGAAGAATTAGCTCACCAAAATTTAAACTCTGGAAGCCTTCGAATGAAGGGGCGGAATTCCTCGTTCTGTTTGGTGGGTAGCGAAGGACCGTCATCTGCAAGGCAAAGCAACCATCAGGGAGGGGCGCCTCTTTTCATTTCCATCACATTTCTACCCTTTCCCCTCGAGGCTTTGGACTAGCAGGCCTCACAAATCTAAACTGAGATTTGTGTCTTTAACCAAAGAGAAAACGGGGGTCTGTGGTCAACTGACACATCCAGTTCACTGCTTTCAGAAAGTGCTATCAGAATGTTTTTAAAGACTTCCGGCAGGGCACGGTGGCTCACGCCTGTAATCCCAGCACTTTGGGAGGCCAAGGCGGGTGGATCACAAGGTCAGGAGATCGAGACTATGGTGAAACCCCGTCTCTACCAAAAATACAAAAAAAAAAAAAAATTAGCCGGGCGAGGTGGCGGGCGCCCGTAGTCCCAGCTACTCAGGAGGCTGAGGCAGGAGAATGGCAGGAACCCGGGAGGCAGAGCTTGCAGTGAGCTGAGATCCGGCCACTGCACTCCAGCCTGGGCGACAGAACCAGACTCCGTCTCAAAAAAAAAAAAAAAAAAAGACTTCCATGCGCTTTCAATGCACAAATAATTCAACCACATATAAACCTCCAGAACACGTCAGCTACGCCACATATAGGCACAGAAAGAAAACAAAGGCAAATTAACATAAAAAGCAAGCGGCAGAGAACAGGGCGGGGCAGAGGATGCGCTGACCGTGGAACCCGGGTGCCAGGCCTGTCCCACCAGCAGCTGTGCCAAGCCCGCTCTCACCCCACCTCCCACCCGGACGGGTGCCGCTCCCCATTTACAGATGGGAAAACTGAGGCCTACAGGAAAGGGGCTCTTTGTTATTTTCTAGTCTCCTCCAAATAGCAACAAATGAGAGGAGCTGTGTTCCCGTCAATCTTCTCATCACATACCCTACCCAGAAGACTCACAGGCTTCTGGCCACACAGTGAGAGCGCACCCTGCTCCCTGACAGCAGGTTCCCCCAGAAGGAGGAGGATCCTGGCAGGGAGCTGCACGTGGGTTTTCCCGCAGTGGCCACGATGTCCTGGAAACCAGTTGTTTGTTCCTCCCCTGGGGCTGGCCAGTCAGGCGTGAACTCAGGGCCCCTACCTGGCCCAGGCAGGCCCAGGAGCAGCGTGAGTCTTCCAAGCATGGAGCACGAAGCGCCAGGAACACTTCAGCTCACAGCTCCTCAGAAACCAGAGGAGGCCGCCCAAAGCCTGGCCCAACCTGATGTTGGCATCAGGGTCCTGGCACTCTCTGTGCACAATGAGCTGCCTGTGGAACCCTCTGGCTATGGGAAAAGGTAACCTCATCATGGCCACCTCCACGGATTCTGAAAGGGGCCGTTGACTGGGGTGGGACGGGTGCCAGAGTCAGACCATCCGCCTCAGACCCCTACTGTCTATGGTGCCATGTGACCCTGAACACGTTACCTAACCCAGTACACCTCAGTTTCCTCATCTGCAAAGTGGGAAAACAGAATGAACACCCACTTCGTGGCTATCAGGAGGGTTTGAAGAGTCGTTCTACAAACGTATCCTGATCACCCAACGTTACAAGTACATTTCAACCCCAAGAGAAGAGTCTTGGGTGTTTCCAGAGAACACTGGGCAATCCCATCAGAAAAGAAAGGCCCAACCTGCCCACACAGCCCAGTGCACAGCTGCTACCCTACCTGAGTCTTCCATTAAGGAAGGATCCACTTTGGGAGAAAGAAAAGCTATGAAAAGATTTAGATGGTAGATCCCCAAGGCATAGGTCACAATGTACCAACCCTGAAAGAGAAGGAAAGAGAGTCAGTGGTGCACTCCGACCGTCCATCAGCCTCAGTCAGTTCATGTTTGCACTCCAGTTCACTCTCAACTTTAAGTGATCTTAAAAACACACAAAACTTACTTACAGCAACGACAATGAAATACAGTGAAATCCCATGGTAACAACTTATCTCAAATTATATTTTGTGGGTACTGAGACTAAGGGGACAAATGAGCAAAGCTCTTCAAGGGTCCAGTTAGACACATGTAATCCCCGAAGCCACAGACGCCCCACAAGGAGCGCAGCAGAAAAGGAGGCTTTTCTCAAGAAGCACATGCTCAAGCTACACCACAGGCTCAGGTGGCCCAGGCATCTGAGCGATGCTGGCCCAGAGCCCCCAGCAGGAGCAAGTTCATCAGAAACAGAAGACAGAATGTCAACTGTGACTGGAGGTGTGCTAGCTGATGTTCCTCCAACAGACAACTCCCATTGCCAAACACACTCTGCCAGGAGGGTGAAACCTTTGCCAGAAGAAACCCACAACTGGGCAATCAAGAAAAGAGAGCTTAAGCCAAGCCTTCCTCAAGAGACGCAGAGTGGGAGAATTCTGCCAAGATGCCTGAGTGCAGCACACTTGCAACTAACTCAGTTTTAAAATGATTAAGTATATCCCATTAGAAGCCAGAACTGCATTCTCAATTTTAAAAGCCTTAAATGTCTCAGTCGGGTGTGGTGGCTCATGCCTGTAATCCCAGAACTTTGGGAGGCCAAGGTGGGTGGATCACCTGAGGTCAGGAGTTCAAGACGAGCCTGGCCAACATGGTTAAACCCCATCTCTACTAAAAATACAAAAATTAGCCAGGCGTGGTGGCACATGCCTGTGATCCCAGCTGCTCGGGAAGCTGAGGTAAGAGAATCGCTTGACCCCGGGAAGTGGAGGTTGCAGTGAGCCGAGATCACGCCACTGCACTCCAGCCTGGGTAACAGTGAGACCCCTTCTCAAAAAAATAAATATAAACACTTTAACTTTCTCATACAAACAAGAAATCTTTCTGCCTAAACACTTTTCGAGTCAGACTTAGGGCTAAACACTAGATGTGAAGGTTAACTGGATGTCTGTGTATCTATCTTTGTGCTGCAAGGCCACGCCTGAAGGCACATCAAATGAGGCACGAGCTTCGTTTAGAACATAGTAAAACTGCCGGGCGCAGTGGCTCAAGCCTGTAATCCCAGCACTTTGGGAGGCCGAGACGGGCGGATCACGAAGTCAGGAGATCGAGACCATCCTGGCTAACATGGTGAAACCCCGTCTCTACTAAAAATACAAAAAATTAGCTGGGCGTGGTGGTGGGCACCTGTAGTCCCAGCTACTTGGGAGGCTGAGGCAGGAGAATGGCGTGAACCCAGGAGGCAGAGCTTGCAGTGAGCCAAGATCGTGCCACTGCACTCCAGCCTGGGCCACAGAGCGAGACTCTGTCTCAAAAAAAAAAAAAAGAACATAGTAAAACTGACCTGTGGGTGCTGCACTCTTCCCGCCCCCTGCTCCTGCCTGATGTCCCTGATTCAAAATTTCTAGGTCATTCTTTCCATCAGACAATGGACCGAGTTCCAATTAAAAAAAAAAAAATCAATTAGGGTGGTAAACAAGGAAGTATCTTCCACAGTCCCCAGAGGAGAAAACAGCCCTGACAAGGCTTTCAACCTGCCCTGCTCTGCACATAAGATTAACCTCCTCTAAAGATCTACGAAGAATTCCCATCTTGCAGGTTTGCTCCTAGAAACCCCGTGTTTACTAGCAAGTAAAGGAGCACCCAAGGTGAAGTCTGAGACAACATCGCCTGACCTAGGGGTGTCCCAAAACACGTGAAGGTTTGAAACCCTCAAGACCCCCTTTGGTCACTGTCTCTCTTATGTGACTCAGCGTCTCAACCTGCACTGTCCTCTTTGGCCTCATATAAGGTAGAACTCAGGAAAAGCGGCCGGGCGCGGTGGCTCAAGCCTGTAATCCCAGCACTTTGGGAGGCCGAGACGGGCGGATCACGAGGTCAAGAGATCGAAACCATCCTGGCTAACACGGTGAAACCCCGTCTCTACTAAAAAATACAA
The DNA here is from genome assembly GCF_003255815.1 of Theropithecus gelada. Classification (NCBI taxonomy): domain Eukaryota; kingdom Metazoa; phylum Chordata; class Mammalia; order Primates; family Cercopithecidae; genus Theropithecus; species Theropithecus gelada. The sequence goes on along the minus strand of NC_037668.1, from coordinate 31,273,477 downwards.
AAAAATAGCCGGGCGCGGTGGCGGGCGCCTGTAGTCCCAACTACTCGGGAGGCTGAGGCAGGAGAATGGCGTGAACCCGGGAGGCGGAGCTTGCAGTGAGCTGAGATCCGGCCACTGCACTCCAGCCTGGGCGGCAGAGCGAGACTCCGTCTCAAAAAAAAAA
>NC_037668.1:31245315-31273237 GCF_003255815.1 Theropithecus gelada | reverse complement strand
AAAAAACCCAAAAAAAAAAAAAAAAAAAAAAAAAAAAAAAAAAAAAAGAACTCAGGAAAAGCTAAATAAACCCTTTGGATGCCAAATCATTCATGACACCCAAGGTATGGACTCTTCACCCGAGGAATGAGGCAGCCACACAGCACCACTTTGTCCTCAGCATCATGCAGCAGGGTCAGAGGGACACAGCGGCTCCACTGTCCAGGCCTGGACACGCGCAGGGCAGGGCCAGGCTGGGCTCAGGACCGCCTGGGTACACTGAGAAGCCTGGTGAGGGGACTCTGGGTGAATCATAAACAACCCTGTTTGTTAAAGACAGTCACTGAGATCTTTCTGACATTTGGTGTTTAGCTGAAAACTGATTTCTACAGACCATTTCCTGCAATACAAACTGGATCAACAGCATCCCCACCAGCACCACGTCCAGGTAACATGGACACGGCCAACTCACATCAGCCCACACCTACCTGCAGCAGGTAAACTCGAATCATGTAGACAAAGCTCAGGCCCAGTGTCACGACCCATCGCACGGCCGTGTAGGGTGTGGACTTGTCTAGCCAGGACTGATAAATCTAGAAAGACAAGAGTCCAAAAGCATGAAGCAAGTCCTGTAACTTCTGCACTGACCCTGCCACAAAATGTACCTTCTGCTAGCGTTGGCTTTCAATTTTTAAAAAAGCTACGAGTGAGTGACAACAGCAAGAGATTGTCTATGTATCAGCACAAAGCAGTGACTATAATTAATCCAAAGTTTATTTTCAATAATTCCTGAAGCAGGTTCATCTCTTAAGCAAGACTATTACAAAACAATCTCCTGGGAGATTGTGACATGGTGCTGGCCCGAAGGGATCACTATGAGGAAGACCCAGCCTCACCCCAAATAGAGGACTGTGCACCTCAAAGTCCCCACCCTACAGCACAGCCCTTATCGCCACGTCTCAAGTCAGCTCCCCCATCTGCTGCGCCAGTGGCCAGCCTTGCCCTACTCCCAGGCCCACTGGCCACAGCCTGAGTCCCAGCAGCCACAGCAGCATCTGTGTGCGTCCAGGCGGCTATGGACATGACCGAGGGAGCCCTTACTTTTATGTACTTTTTTTTTTTTTTTTTTTTTTTGAGACAGAGTCTCGCTCTGTCGCCCAGGCTGGAGTGCAGTGGCCGGATCTCAGCTCACTGCAAGCTCCGCCTCCCGGGTTCACGCCATTCTCCTGCCTCAGCCTCCCGAGTAGCTGGGACTACAGGCGTCCGCCACCTCACCCGGCTAGTTTTTTTATTTTTTTAGTAGAGACGGGGTTTCACCAGGTTAGCCAAGATGGTCTCGATCTCCTGACCTCGTGATCCGCCCGTCTCGGCCTCCCAAAGTGCTGGGATTACAGGCGTGAGCCACCGTGCCCAGCTATGTATTTATTTTTACAAATATATGTATGTATGGTTTTTTATTTTGAAATTTAATTTCCAAATTATGAGAAATTTCCAAATTCACAAAAGTAAAAAGATTATAGAAGCCCACATATGCCCATCACTCAACTTCATTAATCGCCAATCGCTTTTCATATGTGATTTAATTAAGGTGATGAATTTTTTTTTGACCCAGATCCTCAGCACCGGGAACTGCCGGTGACCCAAGCTTTTCCTGAGACTAAGGCTTCTGAGACTCCCGTGTCCAAAGGCAGCTCTAGGCACCTCACTCACCAAATGCACACGCAGCCCACACAAGAGCCTCCCGCCCTCAGGGGCAGAACCTCCGACCTGACACGGGGCAGGTGGGGCTCCCAACACCAAGACGTGGGTGGCCAGGAGAGGGACAGCAAGAGTAGAATGGCAGCCACGGCCGCGTCTGTCCTGCCTGGGTGCTGAGACTGGGTTTTGTATTTTTAAAGGTTGGTAAAAGGAAAACAAAAACAGAAAACGCATGTGACAGACCACGTGTGGCCTCAGAGCCCGATCTCTCCACAGGTGGCACTTTAGGATGAAGAGAGCGCTGTCTTCAGGAAGTCTGAGCCTGAGGCAAAGTAACTTCTCCATCAGGAACAACAGCACACAGATCCTTCTGGAAAATGCTGGCAGTCCAGTTTCTTTTTCAAATATTTACACTCATCTACTAAAAACCCACCAACCTGTCCAAGTCTTGTGAAAAATCTGTACACCACCGAAGGTTTCCCATGGACGGACTCTCCCACACTGTCCCCTTCAGACATTCTGTAACTGGGAGAAAAACACAAAATACTTTTCAATAAAAAGCATTCAAGGGTGTGAAATCTTGGCCCTATTTTCACCAACACTGTCACGTAGGTTTCTTCAACATTCAGTATTCTGTCCATACCATTTGTGTTTTTATCATGAACTGTTCGGGAAAAAGTAGCAGGTGCACAGGCTTCCGTGGAGGGGAAGGGCAGAGTTAGACACATGGGCCCAGCACAGGCCGCGTTTTCATTCCCACTCCAGCACCTCAGTCACCTGCGTGGGTGGCACTGTCCACCCCACTGGCCCCAGGAGCAGCCTTGGTGCCATGGGGTCCACTGGCTGGTCTATGGCATGTGGCACTGCACGTCCTCCCTCCAGGGACCGCATCCTCTGTGGATCCCTCAGAGTTCCCCAACCCAGGCACCCTGTCTGCTCCACGCCCTGTCCTGGGTCTCTGGTCTGGCAGGAGCAGGAAGGGTCCTGTCCTCTCAGGGCCAGGTCCTCCACCCCACGAACAGGAAAATGTTACCTACAACTCTCAGGTAGTGCATCCATCTGCGTCCCAGTTTCTTATCTGGCAAGTGGAGGTAACATATCTGCTCCTATTTCAACACACTGCTGTGATGCCCTGAGGAATTCACCTGAGAACCCACGTGCCAGAGGTCACATTGTTCACCCACTTAATTCCCAGATGCCCAAGTGAAGGGCATCATTACCCACATTTCACCAAGAAGGACCTAGTCTCAAACAGTGGAAGCCACGTGTCCAAGGTCCCGCCACAGCTCTGCTTCTGGACAGGCCAAGCCAAGCCTGACTGCCACCTGGCTCCTCAGCCGAGCACGCCACCACCCACTCCCGGGACGAGACGGCATCAGGACCTGCCGCTCTTCAGCAAAGCGCTGCTGAGTACCCAACGCCTGCCGGTTGTCATTCCTACTTTAGAAGATGAGATGCCTGCTGGCCCCTGAGCTAGAGAAGATGCCAGGGGCGCATTCCCCTCCCCCACCACCCCCATCTGCTGCCTCGGCAGGGCAGTGAGGAGAAACAGACTCCGGCCTCAAGTTTGGCCTAAAGTCCCACCTGTGCTAAGCGGCTGTGAGGCCTTCAACAAACCCTCTGAGCACGCAGCAGCCGGCCTCGGTTTCCTCATCTGTAAAACGAGGCTCTAAGAAACACCAGACACGAAAGCAAAGACATCGTTCCTCGGCAACCCTTGGGGTCAGTCTTACTGTTCTCATGCACAGGTAAGAAAACTGAGGCTCACAAAGGCTAAAGCATTGTCCTGGCCCATCAGCATGTTCGCAGTGGGCAGGAGCTGGAACCCGCATCTTCCTGAAACCAACGCTCCTCCAGTCCCACCCTGTGAGCGCTGGGGAAACCTTCCCTGCGGGTGGAAGGCAGAGGCGGCCAGACGCAATCCTGCCCTCACGGGCCTCGGCTCTCCCATCACAACTGATGCGGGGAAATGATCCAGGCAGCTCCCTCCACGTCACCAAGTCTGTGCAGAATGTGGCTCCGTGACACCATTCCTGGATCCTGCGGAGTGCCAGGCCGGCTCGAGGAGACCGAGGGGCCCTTTGGTCTCACAGAGCCATGTAAACCAAAGACACACAGGAGGAGCACTTTCACTCTCCACTGAGAGAACGCCGTATTTAAATAGAGGCTACACTAGAATGCGCCACCTGGAAAGGCCACCCTGTTTAGGCCAAAGCCAGGCATCTGAAAGACACGCATCACATTCTTCGTCTTGTAGCTCCTTACAGTCTTCCCCGTTTTACTCAGACTGTTTCCCATTAAAGCGCTTTTACTTGACTGCAGGTGATGAGAGTAATGTCAGAGAGAAAGTACTCGGCTCTCCCACCAAAGGGTGTTCTCCAGGCAAAGTTCAGAACGTCTCTCTCCAGCTGAACGTGTACAAAACCTACTCGAAACCCATCAGCCAATTCTGCTTCTCTGACACACACAACACGTATACCAAACACACACAGTCAGCTCGCACCCTGACTGAACGCATCACCAGGAATAGCCTGAGGCAGTGTGGCAGGAGCAAGAACGTGAACTTTGGACTCCAACGGCCTGCTTTCAGATCCTGGCTCTACCACTCTCTGTCAGTGTGACCAGGACAGGCTATTCCAGGATGCCTCAGGTTCCAGTCTGTGAAATGGGACAACAGCACCTTTCGTGCCTTCTCCACGAGGCTCTTGCGAGTCGTCACTGGGCAGCCTGTGGAACACCCTTGGATCCAGGCAAGGCAGTGCCAGCCCTGTTCCCAGATCAAGGCCAGGCCTCACAGCAGCTGCCCCCACTGCAGCCCTCCTCTCTGCTCAGTTTGAAGGCCACCTCCTCTTCAGAGGCCTCCGTTATCGCCCACACTGACCCCCAGTACCTTACATCACATCACCCTGCTTTTATTTTGTGTACAACTGTTTCCTGATACCTTTCTGGCTTATTTCTCAATTTTCTCCTGCTAGAATGAAGGTCCTGGAGGGGTCCCTTGTCTGGTTCGGGGCTGGGCCCTACCACCTGGAAGTCCATTACATAGCAGACAGCCCATCAGTTACCTGCTGAAGGTGACTGCTTTATGTCTAGTCACAAACAAAACTGAAAGGGAGATAAAACCAGTCCAAACAGAAACCATGAGGACATGCCAGAAAGTGTAAAACTCTCTATGTGCCTTGTTCTAGGGCCCACCACATTCATCCACATCTGTGGTCCATCACTATGTGCGTGGTAAGGATGAAGTCCTCCGCCTGGGGTCCAGGAGCACTGAAGTCTGGGATGAAGTCCTCCGCCTGGGGTCCAGGAGCACTGACAGTCTGGCTCCCACCACTTTTCTCTTCACGACCCCATCCCCAATTCCCCAATTCCTCCGGGACTAGGAAAGCCCTGGCAGCGGTGCACCAAGCTTCACGCCTCCAGTGGTGTTTAGTCCTCTGAAATGCCTCCCAGACCCCTTCTCTTCCTTCTTCCCAAGGCCACATTCCAGCCTGGGCTCCTCCCTCCTCTGGGCCTGACCATCGTACATCTCCACCTGGCTCTGACACACTGTAACCGCCGTCACCTCGGGCATACGGCAGAAGCCAAGCGAGTCTGAATTACTGAGAACCCTTTATCCACTTACGGGATAACTGCATTTCCTGTGAAATGTCAACCCAACTAAAAATAAAGTCTTTCCAGGACCAACGGCCAGCCTCTACTCTTCACAAAGGGAAAAGGGCGAAAGCCCACTGAAGGTACTCAGGCTGAAAGCAGCCCTCTGTGCTGTAAGACACCTGGCAGAGAAACGAACGATACCTTTATCAGCGGGGCCACAGACCAGTACTAAGTCAGCCTGGAGAATTTATGATTTTATTGCCTATTTAGAATACGATCAAAACCGATGTAACTAGTTTCCCTTGAGCCCGTCAGTAACGCCTTCAGCCCAGGGCTTAACACTAAATCCTATAGATAAGCGCTGACCTGGACGCAGGATGGGGAGACGGCATATCCCCTCTCGAATCCAGCTCAACTCGCAGCGCTATGGGGGCGGCGACTTCCCGCTTCCCCCAAATGCACAACACGGGAAGCGGACGAGACGAGGCCCGGGTGGGGAGGGCTGCAGCCCCCGCCCGGCCCCTCTCCCGCTCACCTGCCCCTCGCAGGCCCCAGGGCTCGGCCTGCACCTCCGGGCCCCTCTCCGCCGCACCCCCCAGCCCCTCGTCCCGGGCCCGGCCCCGGGGCGCGACCCGTACCCCTCAGGGCCGCGGGTCGGGAACACGGTCCCCGCGGCCACCCAGGCCCCGACGTCCCTCCCCGCCCGGCCCTCAGCGCGGCCCCGCCCGCCCGCGGCCTTGACAGCCCGGAAGGAGCGGAGGCGGCGCTGACCGGCCGTTCCCGCGCCACGCAGCCCTTCCTGGCACCTCGCAGCTCCGCTACGGCCGAGCCGCGGTCTCCCTCACGGCCGCGGGAAGGAGGACGGCGGGGCAGGGGCGGCCGCCGGGGCTGCGCTCTGGCTCCGGGAAACTGCAGCGAGCACTTCCGCTCCGTCCTCCGCGGCACCGCCTCCAGGGCCCCCAAGATGGCGCGAGGGCGGGGTCGAGGGCTCCAACCATTTCCGCTTCCGGCGCAGACGCGCAGGCAGTTGGCGGGCGGGCCTCTCCGCGGAAGACACGACAGCGGCGGAAACGCGCACAGGCGCAGCTGCGTCCTCTGGCTCCGGGTCCGGCTAGCTTGGCTCCAGAGATTGCGCGGGCTCAGGGACTAGGCCCGTGGCCACACCCCCTTGCGACAAAGACCAATGGAAGCGGGCGTTGCTGGTCGCTAAGGAAACCCCCAGCGGCAAGATGGCGGCGGTTGGGGAGGGCACCCCGAGCTCCCGTGGGCCGCGCCGGGACCCGCCGAGGAGGCCGCCCCGGGACGGTAACGACTGCGGGCCACGGGGCAGGTCGCCGGCTGCCCTGGGCTCCGTTCGGGGTGCGATCGCTCTACGCCCTCGACCCCCAAATGCTCACCTCGGAAAGTGGAGGTCCAGGTCCCGCGGCGGAGCCGGGGCCGCCTCCGCGTCCCCCACTCCCACAGGACTCGCCGTGCGCCTCCCCGGGCCCGGCTCGCACCCTTCCCCGAGCCCTCCTGCTGCAGCAGGCCCAGCCCTGCAGTGGGTCGCCCCCGGCTTGCTCCCAGCAGGGAAGACCGGATTCCGGCCGCAGCCTCACAGCCAGCTGGACCTGGGGTTGCCATGGGGATCCCGAAGCCCGGGATGTGGGGCCAGGGCAGGCGCAGGAGCAGCACGAAGCCTCCTGACTTCCTGGCCGGTGCTGTCCAGAAACGCTAGGTCGCGTTTCAAAAGCAGATTTTGTCTGTCACTCCCAGCACTTTGGGAGGCCGAGGCGGGCGGATCACCTGAAGTCAGGAGTTCGAGACCAGTCTGGCCAACATGGCGAAACCCCGTCTCTACTAAAAAAATACAAAAATTAGCCGAGCGTGGTGCCGCCTGTAGTTCCAGCTACTCAGGAAGCTGAGGCAGGAGAATCGCTTGAACCCAGGAAGCGGAGGTTGCAGTGAGCCGAGATCGCGCCACTGCATCCCAGCCTGGGCGACAGAGCAAGACTCCGTCTCAAAAAAAAAAAGAAAAAAGCCGCTCTTGATAGGAACTATTTCTAGAATCAAATAAACGGGTCTGGAATGAACTCAGAGCTCACACTAGTATCTTCAGGTAGAAGATTTGGGGCAGATACAGTAGCCTGTGGTAACCCCCTGCCCTCCTCCCCGACATTTTCCCATAAACCCTGCCCCCAAGATGTGCCCGAGGAGGAGCTGGTGGGGAGGGAGCCCTACCCATTCCAGGAACTGCGGAAGTCGGCGGGTGGCCCACCCAGCAACTGGGAAGAGTTAAAGCCGGCCAGGCCCTCCTTAGGTTTGAGTGTGGATTTTGTCCCCAGGGATAGGAGACCACTGAAGGGTCACAGCAGGGGATGGGAGGGTCTGCTCCTCCCCTGTGTGCCTCACTGATGCTGCCGGCTCTGCCTTCCCCTGGCTCACTCATCTCCCGCAACAAGGCTCCCAACCTGTCCCTCACCACCTCCCGAGCACCTCTGCTGTCTCAAGGACCTGCTCTTGTTTCAACCCAGCCCTCCTCTCACTGGGCCTGTCTTCTCTGCACCAAGTAGGTCCTCGTCCTTGTCACATAAACAAATGAGCAAATGGACGGCCCAACAGCCGACAGGAGAGCTCATGAGCCCCACAGGCCGCCTCTGGGCCGCTGAAGGTGATGTGTACCAACCCCTTGAAGTCCTCGAGGGAGCTGGACTCCCTCCTTCAACACTGGAGACCATCCCTCATCTCAGTGTCTGTGCTCACCTGTGTGTGTCTTCTCAATATTCAGGTTATGGTGTCTACGTATACCCAAATTCTTTCTTTCGATATGAAGGAGAATGGAAAGGAGGGAGGAAGCACGGTGAGAAGCCTGTGTGGTTTCTTCTTGCAGCTGCCACCCCACGGCTGATGAAGCTGGTTTCTCCCCGGGAGGCTGGGTGGGCAAGTGGCATTTCCTGTAGCTTTCGAGCCCACTGAATCCTGGTGCTTCCCTGGCTGCTGGGGGTAAGGCCGGATGGACAAGGGAAACAGAGGCATGGGAGACCCCCCTGGAGGGCCATCTTTAGCAAAGGAAGCTGCGACTTAGAAATTCTCCCTAGAGGTTGAGTTAATTTGTCTTTTCCAGAGTGAAAACTGGCTTTATGGTTTATTTCTGATTATAAGGAGAACCTACTCTTGTAGTAAGTCCAAGTAATAGAAGAAAGTGTAAAGTCAGGCCAAGCGCAGTGGCTCACACCTGTAATCCCAGTACTTTGGGAGGCCAAGATGGGTGGATCACTTGAGGTCAGGAGTTGCAGAACAGCCTGACCAGCATGCTGAAACCCCGACCCTACTAAAAATACACTAGCTGGATATGGTAATGCACACCTCTAATCCCAGCTACTTGGCAGGCTGAGCCAGGAGAATCCCTTGAACACAGGAGGCAGACGTTGCAGTGAGCTGAGGTTGCGCCACTGCACTCTAGCCTGGGTCACAGAGTGAGACTCCATCTCAAAACAAAATAAAAAACAAAGAAACCAAGTATAAAGTCAGTAACACCTGTACCCCTTCAACCCTAGGCAAATGCCATGAACCTTCCATGGTGTGGACCTTCCCACCACTGTGCTCCTCTCACACAGTTTTGTATCTGCCCTCTGCCAGTTTTCTTTTCTTTTCTTTTTTGTTTTTGTTTTTTGAGACAGAGTTTTGCTCTTGTTGCCCAGGCTGGAGTGCAGTGGTGCCATCTCGGTTCACTGCAACCTCCAGCTACCAGGTTTAAGCGATTCTCCTGCTTAGCCTCCCGAGTAGCTGGGATTACAGGCACCTGCCACCACACCCAGCTAATTTTTGTGTTTTTAGTAGAGATGCAGTTTTGCCATGTTGGCCAGACTAGTCTCGAACTCCTGACCTCAGGTGATCCGCCCACCTTGACCTCCCAAAGTGATGGCATTACAGGTGTGAGCCACTGCGCCCAGCCACTCTGCCCAGTTTTCTTTCTTTCTTTTTTTTTGAGACAATCTCGCTCTGTCACCCAAGCTAGAGTGTAGTAGCTCGATCTCGGCTCACTGCAACCTCCGTCTCCCGGGTTTAAGCAATTCTCCTGCCTCAGCCTCCCAAGTAGTTGGGACTACAGGCGCCCGCCACCTCGCCCAGCTAATTTTTTGTATTTTCAGTAGAGACAGGGTTTCATGGTGTTAGCCAGGATGGTCTCTATCTCCTGACCTTGTGATCCACCCATCTCAGCCTCCCAAAGTGCTGGGATTACAGGCATGAGCCACCGTGCCCGGCCGACTTGTATTATTTTTTTTTTTTAAGTAGAGAAAGGGTTTCACCATGTTGGCCAGGCTGGTCTCAAACTCCTGACCTCAAGTGATCTGCCCACCTCAGCCTCTCAGAGTGCTGGGATTACAGGTGTGAGCCACGACACCCGGCCACTCTGCCCAGTTTTCTCATGGGAGCTTGGTCTTCTGGCGTTTTGCTATATGAGCTATTTTTGTATCTATCAGTATTTTCTATATTTTTAAAACGTTTAACTTTTTTTTAGTGTTTTTGCTACGCAGATGCTTCTTCTGTAGGGTCTGATAGGAAAGATGCTTGTCCCCCAGGCAGGCGTGAAGTCTCCTGTCTGTGGCTGCTGTCAGAGCCTGGCCTGGGCAGGATGTTCCCCCTTTTAAAAGGCGCTCTTCTGTGGCGCTGTGTTCTGCAGACTCTCTGTCCTCACGTTGACAGAAGCAGGGTGATGGGAGTGTCCCCTCAGGAGGCTCAGAGATGAGGTCTCAACTGCACTTTTATTTGTTTATTTATTTTTGATGCGGGGTCTCTCTCTGTCACCCAGGCTGGAGTGCAGTGGTGCAATCACGGCCCACTGCAGCCTCAACCTCCTGGCTCAAGTGATCCTCCCACCTCAGCCTCCTGAGCGGCTGGAACCACAAACACACACCACCATACCCCGCTAATTTTTAATATTTTGTGTAGAGTCAGGGTCTCTCCACGTTGCTCAGGCTGGTCGCCTGCACTTTGATTCCTCTGCTTGTTCTGGCTGAAGGCCCAGGTTGCTGAGGCATGTTTTGGCAGATGATTTTGAGAGCATTTTTTATTTTTAAATACATGTATCGCATGAGTGATGGAGCCAAACACAGGTTTTGAAGGCAAGCTCTCTGTTCTGAGAAACAGGCCCCACACTGCACAGGGTCATTGCAGTCAACCCAACCACTGTCTGACTTTACACAGTGATTTTTCCTGCCAGGTCACGGGAAGTTGTTATTTAAAGATGGCAGTTATTACGAAGGGGCGTTTGTGGACGGAGAGATCACGGGAGAAGGCCGCCGGCACTGGGCCTGGTCAGGTGAGCTCTAGCCGGGATGTCACATTCACTCCTTTCTCATAACCCGTTGGGCTCAGTTGGTCCCACGAGTCTAGATGCAGAAAGCGTGACATGTAGACGGGAACCTTTGTGCTGTGAGGAGCCTGGCCTACCCGGAAGGCCTGGGGACCTGACTGAGGCTCTGTGGTCACCACTGAGAGCAACTCAGGCTTCTGGAGACGCTTTTCTGGAATAAAGATTTATCTATCCCAAGTTACACTATTTCTTTTTTCCTTAAAGCTATTTCAGTCACATTGTATCCCTAGATGGGAAACCTCCTCTGGGGACTCCCGTGCTCGTTGCCGGAAGCTGTGTCTCCAGGAACCTCAGACCCTCATGCCAGAGGGGTCGGTGGGTTCTCAGTGGAGGTCTTTTATCTCGGGTTTTTTTTTTTTTTTTTTTTTTTTTTGAGACGGAGTCTGGCTCTGTTGCCCAGGCTGGAGTGTAGTGGCCGCATCTCAGCTCACTGCAAGCTCCGCCTCCCGGGTTTACGTCATTCTCCTGCCTTAGCCTCCGAGTAGCTGGGACTACAGGCGCCCGCCACCTCGCCCAGCTAGTTTTTTGTATTTTTTAGTAGAGACGGGGTTTCACCGTGTTAGCCAGGATGGTCTCGACCTCCTGACCTTGTGATCCGCCCGTCTCGGCCTCCCAAAGTGCTGGGATTACAGGCGTGAGCCACCGCGCCCGGCCGGCTTTCAGTTTTTAAAGAGCCAGGGAAAAAGCTCATCCTTCACCCTGCAAACTCTTACCAGAGGGTCCTTTGCCCTCGGGTAGACGTCCGCAGAGAGTGTCTGCCTAGGGCTGTCTGCGTGCCCAGCTGCTGAGGAGACCAGACCTGCTTACCATGTTTTCCCTCGTGAACCAGACTAAGTAGTACAATGGAGGCAGGGACATCCATTCTGGAGTGGTTCCTGCGTCTCATGGGTCAGGGACAGAGAAGAGCCGACTGGGGCCGCAGCCCTGAACTGAACCTCCTGTCTCACCTCCTTCTTGTCCACACTCAGGGGACACCTTCTCTGGACAGTTTGTTCTGGGAGAGCCTCAAGGATACGGCGTCATGGAGTACAAAGCCGGCGGATGTTATGAAGGGGAGGTCTCCCATGGCATGCGGGAAGGTCTGGCGTCCACGGGAGCCGGGCGCTGTGAGGGGCGGGTGCTTTCAGGGCACGGGATCCTACGTCCACTTGGGTTCAGGAACCTCTGATGGGGCCTATCTGACTTCAGAGGGTGGGAAAGAAGGTAGGGGGCCCATGCTATCTTCTCCCCACCCCCAGACCGTGTCCTATGCCCTGTATACACCAGTATGCCCACCAGGTCCTGTGGCACTTGGTGCATCTCTGTTATCCACTACTGCGGAATAGACGCCCATAGCTTCGGGGTTAAAATGGCCACTGCTTTATTAACTGCTCCTGATCCTGGAGTCAGTAGGTTGGCGTGGGCCCTGCAGGGAGGGGCTTCTAGTCTGGTCTCGTGGGGTTACTAAATGGCTATAGTCACAGCAACTCTGCCAGGCCTGAGGGTCCCTGAGATCCTCATAGGCCTGGGAAGCCCAGCTCCTTGCCCAGGAGTCTTGGGCAGCTTGGCCACTTCCTCCACATTCTGTTGGCCCAAGCAAGTCAGGAGGCCAGACTCAAGCTAGGAGGGGGCTGTGCCCTGTCCCTCTACCCAGCCAAGCCAGGCAGAGCACAGTCCATGGTCCCACAGCCAAAAGGCCACCTGCACCTGAGACAGGAGTCAAGCACATGATACTCCCCACCACAGATGGAGCTTCTTTTTCCAGTGTTTTTCTTATGTTAAGAATCTGAGGCCAGGCATAGTGGCTCATGCTTGTAATCCCAGCACTTTGGGAGGCTGAGGCAGTCGGATCACCTGAGGTCAGGAGTTTGAGACCAGCCTGGGCAAAATGGTGAAACTATCTCTACTAAAAATACAAAAATGGCTGGGCATGGTGGCACACGCCTGTAATCCCAGCTACTCAGGAGGCTGAGGCAGGAGAATCACTTGAACCTGGGAGGCAGAGGTTGCGGTGAGCTGAGATCATGCCACTGCACTCCAGCCTGGCGACAGAGCGGAACTCCGTCTCAAAAACAAAGCAACAACAACAAGAAGAAAGAATCAGAAATACTCTCAAATTTCTGAGTTGTCCAAAATCTGAAAATGCCACAGTTTACTGAAGTCCCATCCTCTTGAGTTTCTCCTTGTTCAGGTGAAGCCCTGCCTCCCTCACTGTGAACTTGAAGTTTCTTGTAAAAACAAACAACAGGCCCAAACCGCACCCGTCCTCACCTCAGCAGGACACAGAGCCTGTGCAGCCTCCAATGGCAGTCTGCAGGGTCCCTCAGCAGCACCTTTGAGAGCTGGACCCCAGGGCCATTTTTGCTGCCCTGTCGGCTGACCGACCTGTCCCAAAGCACATCTGCCCTTCCCATTCAGAGCCTCTCCGAGCCGTGCCAAGGCCCTGTGTAGCCAGGCCTGGAGGGTTTGTCATGCTCCTGGGGGGCCCTGAGCCCCATGCCTCCTAGACTTACCACTTTCCTCTACCTGCCCTCTGAGGAGCAGGGGGCAGATCCTTTCTCAGATGCAGGAGGAGGCACAAAGCCAAGTCTGTCTCTTGGTCCCTTCTCCAGGACACGGGTTTCTGGTGGACCGGGACGGACAAGTGTACCAGGGCTCCTTCCATGACAACAAGAGGCACGGCCCTGGGCAGATGCTCTTTAAGTGAGTATGAGTCTTGCAGGTGCTGCCCGGCGTATGAGAGACACACAGGACAGGTGTGAGGCCATGTGGCCTGGGGGTGTAGACAAGACTGCCGTAGGACACCCCGGGCCTGTTCCGGCCCCTGCTGTCCACCTGCCACCCCTCCAGTGCCAAGTTGTTGGACCACATTCTGTGGTTTCGGTGTTATTCTGTAATTTTCCCCTTATTGATTGAAATTGACCGATGGTGTGTTTAGTAGATAAAACAGCACCCCTCCCATTAAAATACCTCCTGAGAAGGTCAGGCTGGCAGCAAGATGGCACCACAGGAGCTTCTCCAGGTCTAAATGAGGCTGGGGGTGCCCTCTGGCCAGCAGAGCCTCCCGCCTCCCAGGTGCTAGGCGTCTTCAGCCCGTGTGGAAATTCCCACGGCGGAGTCTCAGCCTCACTGGCTGTGGAGACTGCAGCCCCCTCCTGTTGCCTCTCCGTGTCATTTCCCATTTTGAGTGGCGGAGGCTAAGCGTGCCCCGAGCAGGCCTGCCATCTAGGGTGGGGGTGGGCGGACGTGTCCCCGCCGCCTGTCGTCGGCCCCCAGCCGGCCCTGGCGAGGCAGGAGCTCTCGGGGCCATCTGCTCAGGCCTATTTTTGCCTCCGTCCCGCGGTGCCTGCGGAGCCCAGTGGGAGGAGCCGGGCTGAGTCACTGCCACCACCTGGCTCCCCCTGCTGAGAGTGGACTCTGTGCGTGTGTCCCCCAGGAACGGTGACAAGTACGATGGCGACTGGGTCCGGGACCAGCGTCAGGGACACGGGGTGCTGCGCTGCGCCGATGGCTCCACCTACGAGGTACCCAGGGGTGCAGAGCACCTGCTGCCTAGAGGGTGCGGGCCTCGCGGGGGTGGGGCGCGTGGGGTGTGTGGGGAGCCTCACCCTGGCAGCTTCTCCAAGTTCCAGGCCCTGCAATTCCCTTATCCCGCGTGGGAAGATAAGTTTCCCTCTCCCCTCACAGTTCCCTGTCGGGAAAAGAGAAAAACAAACAGGAGCGTATTCATATGTGTGCCTTGTATGTACTCGAGAGGTACGTGGAGAGGCAGGGAAGCTCACAGGCGTGTGCCTTGTATGTACTCGGGAGGTACGTGGAGAGGCAGGGAAGCTCACAGGCGGCCCTCACCTTTGACTTAAATCCCATCTTCAGCCAAACCAAAGGAAGAAGGGTGTTGGGGGCCAGTCATGGGATAAGGCTTGTGGTGCAGCTAAGGCAGGGCCTTCTCCACCTACAGGAGCCTTTGCGCCTTGGTGATCTGGGGCCTTTCTCTTCCTGGTACGGAGAGGACAGACCCTTACCAGTGGAGTTTCCTTTACGGATGCAAATTTTTCTTACAAAAGGGAAACTTGTACTCTGTTTTCAGAGCTTCTCCTGTGTCTGCAGTTTCTCAAAATAATCAGCTCAAAATAGTGCTGATGCCAAAGAGGCAGATTTTGAGGTGGTACATTCTGGCTGTGACAGGCCCTACAAGGCAGTGACCAGGATTGTTCTTGGGGGCATGGGGCAGCGGCCCCATGAGTACAGAGAGCAAATTTCAGGATGTTTGGAGGAGAGGACGCCAGACTTGTTGACAGGCTGGATGTGCGGGCAAAGGCAAGAGAAGAGTCAAGGTTGGCACCTGAGCTTTCGGTCTGAGCGTTGAATGGACAGTGGGGCCTGGTTCAGGACGCAGTCGGGAGGTAGAAGCAACACCCATCACTCCAGTGGGGAAAATGTAATGAAAGAGTCACTAACAAGGACGAGGCAGCTAGCTACCAAAAAGGGCAAGAGAAGGAATACCAGCATCGCAATGTCAGGAGGGGTCCCGGAGACAGAGCCTCTGCAGTGGAGTCTAAGAGTGGCGTGGTTGTTGCTTGGGCTGGGCTGCAGGCCTGAGCCCCTGGCTGGTGGGAAGGGGAGGCCGCTGGTCCAAAGCCTAGGGGAGCTTCACAGTTAACCAAGCCATCCCCCATGCTGGCCGTGAGACACCAGCCCAATCGAGGGCCTCAGGAGCCCAGGTGCTGCTGTGTGAGGCTGTCACAGCCATGAGGATGACCATGACTGCAAGGGCTGTGAGGGGTCCCCTGAGCGTCCAGCAGCACTAACAGGAAGAAACCACACGTGCAGGTCTCTCAATGCAGCACAAGTCACAGCCAATCAGGACTGCCATGGCTGTGGAGAGGAGTCCCTCGTTCCCTAGAGCCTTGGGGCTGCTTTGATGAGAAACGCAACATTTAATTGTGTGGGTCGCAGAATTACAATGTCAGTTGAATTCCCTTCCTTGCCAAGATTCTCGTGTGAAAGTTGGAGCAGTGGTTGGAGTGAATAGTCCCTCGAACTGGGAGGAATCAGCACCCTCCTGAGACTCAGACCTCAACAGAGAGGGCGTGGCTGCCAGCCCAGGTGGTAGAGAGCTTTTCTAGGGTGCCAGGGGCCAGAGCTGCTTCTCAGGAAACTCCCACTGAGGTGCAGGAGACGCTTGCCAGAGACCAGACACTGTGGGGTTTTCCACAGGCCACTGGCCCCGGCCATAGGAGTTAAAGTAGAAACACGGCTTCCCGTAGTCCCGCCTTGTTCTCTGTTGACAAAACCTGGCATTGCACTTGCTGGCAAAGGAGAAACATTGACAGGGTCCACTTCCCGTCAGGGACAAGTGGGCAAGGAAGGGGGATGCTGGGAACTGAGAGGTGGTGGGTTGGCGATTGGCATGGGGCCACATGGTGATGGAGGAGATGGGGTGGGCATGGGAGCCTCATCCTGGCTGGCACAGCTGTCCACTCCGCAGCAGGGCCTCAGAGGTGGTCAGATGTGGGGCCCCTGGAAGGGTGGTCAGGTGGGAGGTGCAGCGTGGCTCCCCTCCAAATGCATGTCCACTCTCCCTGCTCTTGACACAGAGCATCCTGCTTGGGTAAAAGTGCCATCCATGCCCACTCCAGGGACTGCCAGCCCTGCTCAGGGCAGTTGGCCATTGGCAGTGTCCTTGCTGGACCATGGGAGTCCATGTCAGCCTCGTTGCTGCCCCTGCTGGCCTGGGCTGGTGCTGCGGGTTCTCACCTGAGCCATATGCAGGAGATACTGCACCCAAGCCACGGCTCTGCCTCTTCTCCCCCGGGATGTGTGTCCATCCTGCAGGACCAGACTTCACTGGGTGCTGGGGCAGCCACCACTCCCTTGTCTTCGCTCTCCAGAACGGCTGTGAGAGAGTGCAGCCAAAGGAGTCCCTGGGCAGAATTCTCTTCTCCCCACCCGCTCCCACCCCAGCACACCCGGGCTCCCAGCCCACTGCCACCATGACGATTCCCTCGCCTTGCAGGGCTGGGGCAAAGCTGGGGCCAGCGCTGGTGCACAGCTCTGGAGCTTGGGCTCTGGTGTGTGGTTTCACTTCCTGGATGTGAGGCGCTGCTGTCAGCCTTTTGGTGCGTTGGCTCGTGGTCCCCACCAGTCCGTGCAGGGTGCAGGTGAGGAGGCTGAGGTGCAAGGACAGCAGGCTCCCTTACCAGGCAGTGGCAGTGCGGCCCTGGGGGCCCCCGGCCACTCACCCAACCCTCACGTTCCCCGAGATTCAGGAGGACCTCCTCAGGGCCTGTCTCATGGCCCAGGGACACAGGTGCTGCCTGCTGCCAGACAGCGCTGTCGACTCCGGCCTGGGCTGGGCAAGAAGCAGCTCCTGTTCTTCCAGAGGACCATGGACAGCTTCGTCCTCCCCACCCCCACTCCCAGCACAGCCCTGTCCCCAGAGGCTCTTCTGTCCCACAGGTCCCCTGGCTGCCACGCAGGTGCCAACTCGGGTCGACGCTGCTTGCTGGTCACCAGCACCCTGGGCCGAAAGAGAGGACCAGGCGAGGGATGGTGCCCTCCCTCCTGGGCTGATGGCAGCAGGGTGCTCAGCGCATCCACCAGGGGGCGGCCCAGCCCTGTGCCGGCACCGCACTGGCCTCCCCGGGAGCTCCGAGCTTATTCCCAGGCCATAGTTTGGACAGGCGAGCATGGCCTGGGATGGCCACTGGGCCCAGGGGCTGGCTGGGTACTCCTGAGAGCCAGGCCCCCGAGCCGCCTCCCGGCCTTTCTGCTTGGGATGGTTTTTCCCCTTGGCGCTAAAGCCTTGAATTCTGCGGACAGTTTTGCAGAGGATTTCTATGAGAGTCTTGGTGCAAAACCCTTAAAGTGACCTACATTCCCGGGGGCTATAATATGACCTCCCCACTCCCTCTGCCGTCCAGGCCCAGAGGACTGGGAGACCTGGGCAGGCCCTGGGACCACCTGCCGACCAAGGCCCACACACCCTCACCAGGCAGGCCTGTGGCCTGAGCCCTGTGGGGACACTGCTGTGTGCTGGTGCTCGCTGCCCTGTGGGGTGCCCTGGGCATTGTCCCCGGTGGCAGCAGTCCCCTGGCCTTGTCCACACCACTGACACCTGCAGGCACACACAGACCGTGGCCAGTGAGCTGCCCGCTCCTCCAGCGCCTTCTCCGGGCATTGCTCCTGCCCAGACTGATGTAGACGCTACAAACAGAGAAGGGCGCCAGAGGCCAAGAGGACAGGCTGGGCCCCCATGCCCTCAGGTCAGGACTGGGCCGGGGCCGCCTCCCACACAGCACAGCCATGGCTGCCAGACTGCACTTCAGAGGCAGGAGGTCTTCACATGGCTGTGTGTGCAAGAAAACATTACCAGGTCTGTCCCTTGGACTCTGGTTAATGAGGAGAAGCAAGGCGCTCTCGGCTCAGCTGCTCAGTTCTCTGTGTCTCAGTGCTGGGCCCTCTGGTCACAGTGCCTCTCCTCCACCTTTATCCTGGAGAGTAAATGGCGTCCACCCAGAAAGGCAGCAGCCGCCAGAGATGGGAGTCACTCCGCATATCCTGAGGGCTGTCCAGAGGGAGGGGACAGCTGTTCCTTGTGGTGTCATTAGTCAAATATTTAGCCTGCTTTAAAAAACGTTTTGTCGGCTAGGCATGGTGGCTCACACCTGTACTTTCAGCACTTTGGGAGGCCAAGGTGGGAGGATTTCTTGAGCCCAGGAGTTCAAGACCAGCCTGGGCAACACAGGGAGACCCTGTCTCTACAAAAGAAGTTTTTAAAAATACGAAATTAGGCTGGGCGCGATGGCACACACCTGTGGCCCCAGCTACTCAGGAGGCTGAGGCGGGAGGATGGCTTGAACCTGGGAGGCAGAGGTTGTAGTGAGCTGAGATCATGCCCACTGCACTCAAGCCTGGGCGACAGAGCAAGACCCTGTCTCAAAAAAATAAAAAACCAAAACACCAACCATTCTGTCATGGTAAAATCCATATAGTATAAAACGTAGCATCTTAACTACCTTTTGTTCTGTGGAGGCGAGGTCTCACTGTGTCGCCCAGGCTCATCGCCAACTCCTGGGCTCTAACACTTCTGCCTTGGCCCCCAGAGGGCTGGGATTTCAGGCACGAGCCACTGCACTGGGCCATAGCCATTTTTAAGCATGCAGTGGAGTGGCAGGAGGCACGTGTACATTTTGTGCAGCCACAACCACATCCACCTCCAGAACTTTGTCACCTTCCCACCCGAACCTCCGTCCCCTTCCAACACGAACTCCCCACGCTCCCGCCCCTGGCGGCCACCGTTCCACTGTGTCTGTAGACCCTGCTGGTCTCGGGCCTCCTGTGAGTGGTGCCCTTTCATGCCAGGCTTGTTTCACCCAGCACGGTGTCCTCAGATGCCTCCATGCTGGAGCCTGTGCCAGCCCCTCCTTCCTTCCTAAGGCTGAGGCGGGCTCCCCCGGTGTGGACAGACGTGCTTCTCTGCCCCTCTGTGGGTGGACTCTAGGGAGGCTTCCCCTCCTGGGTCCTGTGGGTGATGCTGCTGTGAATACGGCTGCACAGAGAACTCTTCGAGGCCCTATGGGCCGCAGCCCCAGAAGTGAGACTGCTGCATCGGATGGTGATTCTGTTTTTAATTTTGGAGGAACCGCCATGCTGTTCTCCACAGCGGCCTCACCCTTTTACCTTCCCGCCCACGGTGCACACAATTCCAGTTCCTCCGCAGCCTCACCAACACTGGTTATTTTCTGTTGTTTTTGTAAAAGGTTACCCTAATGAGTATCAGCCCTCTTAACAATGACCACAATTGAGACGCAAGCCCACCCACTGTCAGCTGTGGCCAGCACTGCGCACCCGGTCTTCCCCTCTTTGATGCTTCTTGGTGACTGTGTTCTCCCCCAGTCCTGGCCACCAGCCGCCCCCATCCGGGAGCACCTGCCCCTCACCATGTTGGTGCTACAAGGCTTTGTGGAGTGCCTTTGTGCACAGGAGTTTGGGCCCTTTCGTTTCTTCCCTGGGAGCTTAAGCCATCAATCGAGGCCACGAGGCAGACGCCAGGCCCTTCTTGGACACTGAGTTGCCTCTGAGAACTGCCCTGCCCCTCCAGCCACACCCCAACCAGCGCCGGCTGTTTGTTTTAGAGATCATTTTATGTTCTGAAAAGACAAGTAAGTGGTGAGTCCTTCTCTCTCTCCTGGCCTTCGCCTCTGCCCACGTCGGAGCATGCCCTTGGCACCTCCTACGTCAGCTCTGATCCATCTATAGTAGGAGAAACTCCAGGAGACATCGGCTGCTACCCAGGGCACCGTGAGCTCAAGGTTGGCGAAGCCCTCCAGGAGACCTGTTCCCCTCTCAATGGCAGGTATGTCTCCTGCAAACCGTGTCTCCTGCCTTGCAGCCAGTATTCCTTAATGCAGAGCTCTATGATAGAACCTTTTTTAAAAAATGCATTCTAGAAAAAATACATTCCTGAAAATACACGTGTTACAGCTTCTTCTGACGGAAAATAAGAACAGCGGATCCCAAAGCAGAGGAGGCTCCTCTTCCACAGGGACAGGAGCCACGCAGCTCAGGCTGGGCCCAAGCCACAGAGGTCCTGGGCCGCGAGCACCCCCACCAGCCTGCGATGCCTTGACCATCTCCGTTCCCCGCACTCCTGGTTTACTGCCTGAACCTCCCAGGACCCGAGGGCTTGGGCAGGCCCCACACATCCTCCAAACACCCTCGGTGGGAGCTGGACCAGAACTCGGAGCAGACAGATCGGAGGCCACACGTGTGTGTGCACATCAGAGCGTCTCCTACCCATGTTGGCAGCAGCGTGGGCCGCCAGGCGTCCCTGGCTGCGTCGGCTGCGCCATGAGTGTTGGCTGTCTCACACGCCGGCTTTCCCAGAGTCGCCGCTGGGTGCCGAGCACCTGCTCACTGCACGAAGCAGGTGGCTCTTTCTGGGCAGCTTTGCCCACCGCAGTCCCCCAGCCTCCTCTCCTCAGCTGGGCATGTGTAGGAATGCCCACCCGGGGCCTCCACGGGGCCTGCAGCCTCCACATTCGGGCCTACTGCCCTCAGACCCAGGGGTCACAGTCCAGGAAGCCTGGGCCAGTGGGGGTATCCTGGCGTGCATGTAACACTGAGAACCATGTAAATAATTTGGGGCGTTTGAGCACGCGTGGCCTTTGGGGAGTCTGGCCGGCTTGCCTCAGGTGGACCCCCCACCACCCTGGGGCAGAGGAGGGGGCTGGCTATCGGGACACCAGGGTTACACTAGGGCAGAGCCCATGTCCCCCTCTGGAACTCCTCATAGTTCATACCTTGAAGCCCAGGCACTTGCTATGGGACCAGCGAGGTCAAATGCAGGACCCCTGGTCCTCACTGTTACCAGGAAGTGACACAGATGACCAGTCCTCAGAAACCGGAGCTAGCCCCACCCATCCCACCAAGGCACAGCAGCCCCTGGGCAGTCGCAGGGCCCAGGCAGGAGGGTCCGGCAGGCTCCTCACTCATAACATGGCCTGAGGGGGCTGGGCAGCTGGTCCTGGGAGCCCCCACCTGGTGCACCAGGCCATGAACCTCAGCAAAGGCCCCGCCTGCTTCATGCCCAAGATTTGGCAATTGTTGGGGGTTACTTTCTCCAGACCACAACACCCTGAAGGCCGACACTGGGGAAGGCTGGAGCCCCCGCTCTTCACCCCCACCTCCTGGGGCTGTCGAACCCCAAGGAGCACCAGACGCAGGATCCCCCAGGAGGGCCGGAGGCAGGAAGTGCCTCGTGGTGCCAGGGGAGGGTGGACGCCTGACTATGGCCTGAAAACAGAGGGAGTTGCTTCCAATAAAGCACGGAAAGAAAACAGCATGAATGGACCAGAAGTGCTTCCCAGAGTGAGAAAGGAGAGCGCTCACAATCTCTTCCACCCCAGGCTGCTTGGAGTAGGCCAGCACTAAATCAGTCCCCGCACCAGCCAAGCCGTCAGAGCTCATCGACTGTCAAGGAAGGTGTGAGCCTTTGGCCAAGTGGTGCTGGGAGCTGGGGAGAGCTGAGCACTGCCCGGGGCCTCCTGAGTGCTCTGCCACCTGGCAGAGCAAGGCAGGGAAAGGAGGGCCCCTGACAGAAAACACCCTTATGGTCCTGGGGTCACCTTTGTGACCGAGGGGGAACGTATGTGTGTCACCATCATCCTGCACGACCGCTTCCTGACTTTGGAACCACTGTTTGCCTCTTTATTTTGGGTGTGGACCTGGACCCCAAGAAGCCCTTCCTCAAAGGTCATGTGACCATCACCACCTTCCTGTGTCCTACACCATACACCTGTGCTCACCTGGGTGCCAGGCAGTGGCCTGGCAGGGAGGAGGAGGGAGAGCAGGCGGTGGCATGCCCATTCCTCTGTCCCGGCCTCTCTGTGACTGAGGCCCTGCACATAGCTCTCCACACTGGGCATTGCCCTGGGCTGTGCCTGGGTGCTCCCTGAGGCCCAGGCGGGAGGCGGCTGCTCCAGAACTTTCAATGCCCCAGTCTGTGCCATCAGCAAGGGGATCAGGAGCCTCCCCTGCACCCTATTTAATAAGCACCTGCTCATTCCTGCTTGGGGTGCATGCAACAGAAACTGAATTGTCAAACGTGAGATTGATAACATGAATTAGACAAGACCATGCTATTGAATCCGTTGCATTGATCACTCAGATGTGCTTGGACTGATCAAGTGCTGCATGAAAGCTTGCCCGGCTCAGCCCTCCCACCCGGACACCAGTGGTGGGCACCGAGGATGCTGAGCCCGGACCTGATTGCTGAGTACCCAGGGAGGGGGATGCCAGGCAGGCTCGTGCCACATATGTGAGCCGCAGCCCCAGACCAGCCATGGCTGAAGTCACTCACCCCAAAGGTGGGCTCTGCACCTCTGCGTTTCTCATGACCTGAGTGTGTCTGGTTTCCCCTGCCCAGCCGTGGCCTCACTGGGTACTCACCCTGGACACTATATGGCAGCTGGTGCTGGCCCTGCCCCGCAGCTCCACCTTCCTCCTCCTGAAAGCCCAGGGCACCTTCCAGAGGCCAAGCAGGTGGAACAGGGCAGAGACCAGACATCACTATTCTCATTACCGACGGTGACAGGGGCCCCGGACGCCCTGAAGAGCCCTCAGCTGTGCACTGACCTTGCGCCTCTCCCCATCCAGCGTGAATGAGATGAGAGAGAGAGGACAATGGTCCCAGGAAGGGACCCTCAAGAAATGCCAGTCAAATGCAGTGGACTCTCGCCCAGTTTGGTGGGAACGCCTGAAGTCACAGGACAGAGAGCTGAGGGGGCAAGGCTGAGGGGAGGTGCTGTGTGCGTGCCAGGGCGCCCACGGCCTCCGACAGGCCTTGGCCTCCAGGCATGCCGTGCAGCAGCAGTCAGGACAGCCCGTGGACTCTGCGCCAGTGCTTGGTATCTGAACCCCAGAAGCGCTCTCACCTGACCCCACATGCGATCAGCTCTGGGACTCCCATCCACTGTAGCTGCCAGTGTGGGTGGTGCTTGCCCAGGGCCCAGGTGACACAGTGAACCGGACTCTGATCTTCAGGGCAACTGTCTGGCCAATAGGGTGATGTCAGTGGTGCACTCAGCTTGGAACATTGCAGGAATGCAGCTGGGTGGGTGCTGGCTGGGATCTTGGGGTCTGGGTGCTGGAGGGACAAGAGCCTCAGGAGCAAGGGCCCTGTCCAGACAGCAGCCGGGCCTCTGCCCACCTGGCACCCCCAGCTGGCTGCCAAGCCTCTCCTGAAGCTGAGAGCTGCCTTTTTGCTGCCTCTGGGCACCCACGTGGGCTGCCAGTTGTCTCGGATCGGATAGGAGCCCCCTGCCTGGAGGCGTGAGCCGTGCTCCTGGCCCGCCACTGAGTGGCCCCCGCCCTGCCCTGCCCCCAGCTGATGGCGTGGACCCGGAGGCTTCTCTTCAGCCACTCTGCAAATGCGATCCACACCACCCCCCGCCCCCCGCCAGCCCCTCATGCACGTGGCTCTCCCTGGCCTTTGGGGCAATCCAGTGGCCTTCAGGGCTGTCTGCAGAGGCCTTGTCTCCCTGCGGCCGGAGAGAACTCCGGCACCATCCACTTCTCCCTGATCTGCTGCACTCCTCAGCCCTGGCCCTCGGCCCTCCTTATCTCTTCCCACGCATCCCAGGGCCCAGGATCCGTGGAGAGGCCCTGGGAAGGCACACACTGCGCCCTGCAGACCTGCCGCGGCTGCCTCGGGGTTCCCCTGGGAAAGGCACCCAGGGAGGGCCAGGCAGGGAAGCAGGAGCCCACTTGGCTCCTGCCGAAGAGTGAACAGAAGCAAAACGTGCCTTTGGTTAATTTTTCTTCTAATAGAAGTAATTGAGAGTCAAATGAAATACCGTTGAAATTTTCCATGAAAATAATCACCCTGCTATTTCACATGATTTTCCCAGGCTTTGTTGTATGACTTGGAAACCAGGCTTGTTATGAAGGAGGCAGAGCTGGGGTGTGCAGCGAACAGGCGTTTCTCCCAAGCGCACGGGCACGTTTTTTCAAACTGTGTTTTTTAATTGGCCTCTTCATGTACAAATGAGCAGTGTAACGGACAAGCAGGGCACCTTAATCCCAGCGCCACAGTCGGCCAGTTTGCAGGTTCAGGCCTCCTTTATGATACATGCCACAGACGCAGTGTCTTTGTATTAAAAGGATTTTTGTGCTGAAATGTGCCCGTTCGAGGTTTTGTTTGCATTTTATATACTGTGCCATTGTTCCCATACCTCCTGGCATCGTTAAAATTCAAAGGGGAGTATATTTTGCAAAGCAAATTGGATCGCATTCTAATGAAATATAGTTGCTCACCACCAAGGGACAGGCTGCAAGGACCCTTGAGACGATGTGGTTTTCTAGCAGCCTTTGGTCCTCGGGCCCCACTGTAGCCCCAGGGAGCTGCAGTGCCATGCGGGGACCCACACAAGACCCTTGGGCGCCACCAGCCTGAGCCTCACCCTTCTGTCTGCAGGGACAGTGGCACAGCGACGTCTTCAGTGGACTGGGCAGCATGGCCCACTGCTCAGGGGTCACCTATTATGGGTTGTGGATCAACGGCCACCCAGCAGGTAGGTGTCCCTGCCTTCCCCTGGGCACTGTGAGGTCCACTGTGGGGTGTGTCCCTGGCCCCTGGGCAGTCACATGGGAGATACTGACCCAGAGCACACTGGGGAGGAGTGGGGCGCAGTGGAATCTAAAATCCCATCCCTTTTTAGGAAAAACATGTTTGATGTCAAAAGTGCTCCTGCTGCAAGTGAGGCCTCCCAGATTTGGGGCCTGAGTGTTTGGGGGTGACCTGGTCACAGCTGCACTGTCCCCCAAGTGGCTTCTGTCCAATTTCCCTGAGCCCTCTGCACTGTGATGTGACCACAGGGTGGCCTCGGGCTCACAGAAGGACCAGCCAGTTGGGCCTCCTCTGGGGGTGCCTCCCTGAGCCACCTTCCCTCTCACCATGGTGTTCCTGGTGGCCTCTGGGTGGCCTCTCGATAGATTCCAGGATGAGGGTGCCACCCCAGGGGTCAGTCTGGCCAGGGACATGACACTCATCCAGACCTTGGGGCCAAGTTCGTGACAGGTGCAGGTGCCGCTAGCACCGACTCGGGCTCTGCACTGGGGATACCTGCAAGGTCTCAGCCCAGGCAGCCCCACACATACCTCCTCAGCTTGGAGGACCTTGGAGGACCAAGACCTGTTAGCTGGGAGAGGTCACAGGGTTGACAGGTAACAGTAACTGCTGCCCTCAGCACAGACCTGCTGGCCCTGGGTTCCTTGTGGAGGCTGAGGTCTTGGGGAAGGCAGAAGTGGCCAGGTGCCCGGGGAGCACTGAGAGGCAGGTCCCAGCACCCGCACACACACAGTGCACCCTGCAGGGGATCCTGGAGCAGAGGCCGAGCCTGGGTCCCGGCCCAGATGCTTTTGCTTCAGGTGGAGTCTCCCTGAGCGGCCCCTGGATCCTCAACAGAGCCCTCCAGGAGTGTCTTGGTGACCTCACCTCAAGGGAAATAATCCAGATCCCAGCCCCTCCTCCCAAAAGTCTCTTGGTCCTTGTTGAAATTCCTAAGTGGGAAAAACGGGGCAAGAGGTGCAGGACGTAGCCTGGGTTCACCCTGAGGAGGGTCTCCCCCCAAGCCAAGGTGGGCTCTGGCTTTACCCCCAGAACACAGCAAGAGCTCCCACGGGGGCCAGAGTTTCAGGCCCTTCCCCAGCCCCACCGTTGCCATGAAGTCCAGGGCACCCGCCACCCTGTGTACCAGGCGTCACCTGTGCTGCCTTTCAAGGCAGCCTCAGATTCCAGGCGTTCTCCCAGCATCTGCTTTTAAAGCCCCTCCATTGTGCTTTGCTGGAGGCCGGTCCTTGGTGGAGAGTCATGGTGGGATGGCGGGTGGGGGCAGGGGTGGTGGGCAGCAGGACACGGTGTGGCAACACTGC
This sequence comes from Theropithecus gelada, assembly GCF_003255815.1. Classification (NCBI taxonomy): domain Eukaryota; kingdom Metazoa; phylum Chordata; class Mammalia; order Primates; family Cercopithecidae; genus Theropithecus; species Theropithecus gelada. Next base: position 31,247,193 of record NC_037668.1, on the reverse strand, counting down.
CCACGGCGATGCCCCACAGTCCCCGGTAGAGCAGGGGTGGCCCTGGCTGCCAGGAGGCACTGGCCAGCCAGTGGACCCACCCTTGCCAGGCCTCGCCCCAGCCCCGGGTCCAGCACCTCAGGGTGCTGACTCAGACGCAGGGAATGCAGGGCCTGAATCCCAACCAGCGGGAAGACATGCCGGAACATTCCATGGGCAGGAAAATCCTACAGCCCCACACCGCCCACTTGTGTCTCTTGCGTACTCCGTGGTCCCTGTGGTCCACTTGATTCGATTCCACAGTGCTCCGGGCCAGCAGAGCCGAGCCGCACGGTCTGAGTGCGGACGACTGCCCAGGTCGCTGCTCTGCAAGGTGGCTTGTGGGGGGTCGGCCCCAGCATGTGCTTGTGTTCCAGCTGCCACACCGAGCTCGGGTCGGTTCCCGGGGCGCCCACTGCTGACTCAGCCATGGGGTGGGTGGGGGGCCATGCCAGTCACCGCTAAAGCCACACTCTGTCCTCTCCCAGAACAAGCCACGAGGATCGTGATCTTGGGTCCGGAGGTGATGGAAGTGGCCCAAGGGTCTCCCTTCTCGGTGAACGTTCAGCTGCTGCAGGACCACGGGGAAATTGCCAAGAGTAAGCATCTCCGGGGGGAGATGACCTAATGTTTCCGAAAGAGAAACAGGCAGCAGGTTCTTAAGCAGTGAAGATGCGGACAAGATGTTGCATGTGGCTCCTGAGGCACAGAGGTGACTTCGTGCCCAGAGCCTGGCAGAGAGGTTGCAGGTGTGCCAGCTCCCCTGCCAGTCAGGGCAGCTATGGGTGTGTGTGCAAGCATGCGTGCACATACTGTGTGATGTGCGTGCTCGGGTATGTGTGTGCGTATGTGTGTATGACTTGCACAGGTGTGCACAGGTCTGACTGTGTATGCGTGTGGTGGGGGCACGCGTGCGTGCGTGTCAGTGTGTCCTTCCTTTTCAGGAGGAACAGTCTCCGTTCCGGTGATGGGCCACTTTCTGCTTCCCCACTCGTCTGCCGGTGGGCCTCGCACTTGTTTGCACCTTGGGCTGTAGTGAATGGTGCCGCTGTGAACATTTGTGTACAAGTTTCTGTGTGAATGTGTTTTCATTTCTCATGGGTATGTACCTACAGATGGAATTGCTGGATCATGTGGTAGATTTATGTTTGAAATTTTTTTCTTTTTTGAGACGGAGTTTCCCTCTTCTTGCCCAGGCTGGAGTGCAATGGTGCAATCTCGGCTCACCACAACCTCCGCCTCCTGCGTTCAAGCGATTCTCCTGCCTCTGCCTCCCGAGTAGCTGAGATTGCAGGCGCGTGCCACCACGCCCCGCTAATTTTGTATTTTGAGTAGAGATGGGGTTTCACCATGTTGGTCAGGCTGGTCTCAAACTCCCAACCTCAGGTGATCAGCCCGCCTCAGCCTCCCAAAGTGCTGGGATCACAGGCGTGAGCCACCGCACCTGGCCTGAACTTTTGAAGAAACTCCTAAACTGTTTTTCCAAAATGGCTGCAGCATTTTACAGTCCTGCCAGCAATGCATGAAGGTTCAGATTTCTCCGCATCTTCCCAGCACTTGGAATTGTGTCTTTGTGTAATAGCTGCCCTGTCGGTGTGAATTGGTAGCTCCTCGTGATTTTGATTCGCATTTCCCTAACAACCGTTGATTATGAGTGGCTCTCGCTGTGCTTATTGGCTATTTGTTTATCTTCTTTGGAGAAATGTCTATTCAAATATTGTACCCATTTTTTAAAAATTGGACTGTCAGACAGTACAGTGGCTCACACCTAAAATCCCACCACTTTGGGAGGCTGAGGTGCAAGGATCACTAGAGCCCAGGAGATCTTTCTTTTTTTTTTTTTTTTTTTTTTTTTTTTTT
>NC_037668.1:31184030-31245296 GCF_003255815.1 Theropithecus gelada | reverse complement strand
TTTTTTTTGAGACGGAGTCTGGCTCTGTTGCCCAGGCTGGAGTGCAGTGGCCGGATCTCAGCTCACTGCAAGCCCCGCCTCCCGGGTTCACGCCATTCTCCTGCCTCAGCCTCCCGAGTAGCTGGGAGTACAGGCGCCCGCCACCTCGCCCGGCTAATTTTTTTTGTATTTTAGTAGAGACGGGGTTTCACCATGTTATCCAGGATGGTCTCGATCTCCTGAACTCGTGATCCGCCCGTCTCGGCCTCCCAAAGTGCTGGGATTACAGGCTTGAGCCACCGCGCCTGGCCTTTTTTTTTTTTTTTTTTGAGACAGAGTCTTGCTCTGTCGCCCAGGCTGGAGTGCAGTGGCGCGATCTCGGCTCACTGCAAGCTCTGCCTCCCGGGTTCCCGCCATTCTCCTGCTTCAGCCTCCTGAGTAGCTGGGACTACAGGTGCCCGCCACCACGCCCAGCTAATTTTTTGTATTTTTCATAGAGACAAGGTTTCACCATGTTAGCCAGGATGGTCTTGATCTCCTGACCTCGTGATCCGCCCGCCTTGGCCTCCCAAAGTGCTGGGATTACAGGCAAGAGCCACTGCGCCCGGCCCCAAAATTGTGTTTAATTAGCTGGCCATAGTAGTGTATGCCTGTGGTCCCAGCTACTTGGAAGGCCTAAATTGGGAGGGTCCCTTGAGCCCAGCAGGTTGAGGCTACAGTGAGCCCCATGACTGCACCACTACACTCCAGCCTGGGCGACAGAGGGAGACCCTGTCTCAGAAAAAAAAAGGGGGGGAGAGAGAAAGAAGAAGAAGAAATTTTTGAAAAGTCGTCGTCTTATTTTTGAGCCGTGGAGTTCTTTACCGAGTCTGCATACAAGCCCTTTATCAGACACATCTTTGCAAATGTTTTCTGTCCACCTAAGGCTTGTCTTGTCATTTGCTTAATGCTATCTTTGGAACAGCAAAAGTCTTTAATTTTGGTGCAGTCCAATTTGTCCATTTTTTCTTTTATGGATCATAGTTGTGGTACCGTATTTAAGAATTCTTTGCCTAACCCAAGTTTCACAAAGATTGTCTCATATCCCTCTGGAAGTCTTATAGTTCTAGCTCTTACATTTAGGCCTGTGATCCAGTTTGAGTTATTTTTATGGAAAAGATAAAGTTCTAAATTCATCTTTTCTTCATGGGGATGTTCCGTCATCCCAGCACAATTTGTTGAAAACACTACGCTTTCGCCGTCGAGTTGCCTTGGCACCTTGGTTGAAAATCCGTCAGCTCTAAGAGTCAGGGTTTATGCCTGGACTCCCAGTCTGCTCCATTGATCTGTCTATCCTGATTTATCTTCAGTCTATGCCAGAGCCACACTCTCTGGATTCTTGTCGCTTTTAGCGCGTTTTCCAGTTGGAGAGTCCTCCAGTTTTGTTTTTTCTTTTCAAAATGATCTTGACTCTGCTGGGACTTTTACATTTCCGTATAAAATTTTAAGATCAGCTTGCCAACTTCTGCAACAACAACAAAAGAAGGCTGCTGGAATGTCGAAGGGGTGCGTTGAACCCCTCTGGAGAGAATGGCCAGATGAAATCTTACCAACACTGAGGCCTCCAGCTCATGAACACAGAAGCAACTCTCCATGTAGTTAGAGTTCCTACTTTATCACCAGTGTCTTGTTACTTTCAGCACACATCTTGCACTTCTTTGTGAAATCTATTAATACATAATAATATTTTATTTATTAGATATTGAATTATAAGTATTTTGTTAATTATTTCTAAACACTGATAAATTTGTTGTATTCTTTTTATGCCGTCATGAGTAGAATTTTCTTAACTTCATTTCAGAGGTTGCTAGACTACAATTGATTTTTACATATTGACCTCATTTCCTTTGACTTGCTTTACTCATTTATTAGTTGTACTAGTTTTTTGGAGGATTCCTTAAGATTTTGTCTATATACGATCATATTGTCTATAAATAAATATAATTTTACTTCTTCCTTTTCAGTCTGAGCATGAAAAGCTGTAAGGTTTTTACATTACCTCCAGCAATGAACGAGGGTTCCAATGGCTCCACACCCTCCTCGGTACTTGCTAATGTCTGTCTGCGTTTTTTTTGAGACTAAGTCTTGCTCTGTCGTCCAGGCTACAGTGCAGTGGCGCGATCTTGGCTCACTGCAAGCTCCACCGCCTGGGTTCACACCATTCTTCTCCCTCAGCCTCCCCAGTAGCTGGGAAAACAGGCGCCCACCACCACGCCCGGTTAATTTTTTTTTGTATTTTTTTTTAGTAGAGACAGGGTTTCACCGTGCTAGCCAGGATGGTCTCAACCTCCTGACCTCGTGATCCACCCTCCTCGGCCTTCCAAAGTGCTGGGATTACAGGGATGAGCCACCGCACCTGGCCTTTTTTTTTTTTTTTGGAGACTGGGTCTTGCTCTGTGGTCCAGGCTGGAGTGCAGTGGTGCGATCTTGGCTCACTGCAACCTCTGCCTCCCAGGCTCAAGCAATTCTCCTGCCTCAGCCTCCCAGGTAGTTGGGACTACAGGCATTGGCCACCATGCCCGGCTAATTTTTGTATTTTTAGTAGAGACGGGCTTTCACCATGTTGGCCAGGATGGTCTCCATCTTCTGACCTCATGATCCGCCCACCTCAGCCTCCCAAAGTGCAGAGATTACAAGCGTGAGCCACCTCGCCGGCCTGTCTGTCTTTTGGATATAGCCATCTTTGTGGGTGTGAAGTGGTGCCTTCTTGTGGTTTTGATTTACATTTCCCTAAAGGCTAATGATGTTGAGCATCTTTGTGTGTGCTGTGGGCCATTTGTAGATGTTAGCTGGAGACATGGAGATAGGAGGCGGAACTTGACTCCAGAAGTGGGGCTCAGACACAGGACCAAATTGAGGACTACATAAAACAGGGCCAGGGCAGAAGCAGCCTTCCGTAAGACACGCTCACCGACACATCATGCCCGTTTACCATCACCATGGCAACACCTGGGCGTTCCCGCCCCTTGCCATGGCAATGACCTGATGACCCACAAGGTACTGCCGCTTCCCTAGAAGTCTCCACATAAACCGCCGCTTAATCTGCGTGCAGTTAAAAGTGGGTATAAATATGACTGCAGCACTGCCCTGAGCTGCTGCTTTCTGCCTGTGGGGCAGCCCAGCTCTGCAGGAGCTGTGGCCCTGTCACTTCCATACCTCCCGCTCACCCTTGAATCCTTCCTTGGCCAAAGCCAGGAACCCTCACAGGCTAAGCCCTACTGTGGAGCTCACCTGCCCTGCATCAAAATGTCTTGAGAGTTCTTTACATCTTCTAGATACAAGTCTCTTATCAGATATCTACTTTGCAAATACATTTTTCCATTTCGTGGGCAGTCTGGCAGTTTCTTGGTGGCATCCTTTGAAACACAAAAGTTTCAAGTTTTGATGAAGCCCGATTTCTCTATTTTTCTTTTTATTGCTTTTGATGTCATATCTAAGAAGACTTTGCTTAGTCTGGAGTCATGGAGATTTACTCCTATGTTTTCTTTTAAGAATTTTAGGCCAGGTGCGGTGGCTCAAGCCTGTAATCCCAGCACTTTAGGAGGCTGAGATGGGCAGATCACGAGGTCAGGAGATCGAGACCATCCTGGCTAACCCAGTAAAACCCCATCTCTACTAAAAAAATACAAAAAACTAGCCGGGCGAGGTGGCGGGCACCTGTAGTCCCAGCTACTGGGGAGGCTGAGGCGGGAGAATGGCGTAAACCCAGGAGGCAGAGCTTGCAGTGAGCTGAGATCTGGCCACTGCACTCCAGCCTGGGCGACAGAGCGAGACTCCGTCTCAAAAAAAAAAAAAAAAAAAAAAAGAATTTTGTATCTTTAGGCCAGGCTCACACCTGTAATCCCAACACTTTGGGAGGCCAAGACAGGTGGATCACCAACATGGCAAAACCCGTCACTACTAAAAATACAAAAACTAGCTGAGCATGGTGGTGGGTTCCTATAGTTCCAGCTACTTGAGAGGCTGAGGCAGGAGAATTGCTTGAACCCAGGAGGCAGAGGTTGCAGTGAGCTGAGATCACACCACTGCACTCCAGACCAAGACTCCATCTCAAAAAATATATATATATATAAAATAAATAGAATTTTATATAATATTTATATATAATTTATTTGTATATAATTTTATTTGTATATATAAAATAAATATATATAAATAAAAATATATATAAATTTATATATATTTTTTGTATATGTATACAAAAATATATATATATTTAGCTCTTACATTTAGGACTATGAACCATTCAGTGTTAATCTTTTTGTATGGTATAAGGAAGGAGTCCAGCTGTTGTATATTCTTTTGAATGTGGATATCTGTTTGTCCCAAGATCATTTGTTAAAAAGAGCATTCTTTCCCCAATTATCCTTTTGTTTGTTTTTGTTTTTTTTTTTATAGAGACAGAATCTCACTCTGTTGCCCAGGCTGGTCTCAAACTCCCAGGCTCAAGCGATCCTCCCACCTTAGCCTCCCAAAATGTTGGGATCACAGGCATAAGCCACCAAGCCTGGCGTTTTTTCTTTCTTTCTTTCTTTCTTTTTTTTTAATAGAGCAATGAATTATCTTGTCCTTCAGTTTGCTAAACTTTTGTTGGGAATTTCTGCATCCCTCTTCATGAAGACGATATTGGCATGAAATTTTCTTTTCTTGTAATGTTTTTGTCTAGTTTTGCTATCAAGGTAATGCTGTCCTCATAGAATGAGTGAATTAGGAAAAATTCTCTCTTCAAGTTTCTGGAAGAATTTGTGTGCAGTTGAGAAGAATGTGAATTTTGTTGCATACAATATTTTATAAATCAGGTCAGTTTTGTTGATATTATTGTTTTTTTTTTTTTTTTTTTTTTTTGAGACGGAGTCTCGCTCTGTCACCCAGGCTGGAGTGCAGTGGCCGGATCTCAGCTCACTGCAAGCTCCGCCTCCCGGGTTCACGCCATTCTCCGGCCTCAGCCTCCCAAGTAGCTGGGACTACAGGCGCCCGCCACCTCGCCCGGCTAGTTTTTTTGTATTTAATAGAGACGGGGTTTCACCGTGTTAGCCAGGATGGTCTCGATCTCCTGACCTCGTGATCCGCCCGTCTTGGCCTCCCAAAGTGCTGGGATTACAGGCTTGAGCCACCGCGCCCGGCCTTGATATTATTGTTTAAGTATACGATATCCTTGCTGATTTTCTGTCTGCTTGTTTTATCAGTTATTGAGAGTAGCATATTGAAATATCTGACTATCATAGATTTGCCTTGCCAGGTGCAGTGGCTCATACCTGTCATCCCAGCATTTTGGGAGGCTGAGGCAAGCAGATCACTTGAAGCCAGGAGTTTGAGACCAGCCTAGCCAACATGGTGAAACCCCATCTCTACTAAAATCTCTACTAAAAATACAAAAATTAGGCATGGTGGTTCACACCTGTAATCCCAGCTACTTGGGAGGCTGAGGCAGGAGAATTGCTTGAACCTAGGAGGCGGAGGTTGCAGTGAGCTGAGATCACACCACTGCACTCCAGCCTGGGCGACAGAGCAAGACTCCGTCTCAAAACAGACAAACAAAAGATTTGCCTATTTCTGCTTTTATTTATCTCAATTTTTGGTTCATGTGTTTTGGGGCTCTGTTATTGGGGACATATACATGTGGGATTTTTATGTGGTTTAATCAGTTGATCCCTTATCACTGTGAAATTACTTTCTTTATCTCTAGTTAACTGTCTTTACTCTTACATCTACTTTCTGTGATGTTAATATGGTCACTTTTTATTTCTTTTGACTAGCATTAGCATGATGTAGCTGTATCCATCCTTTTACTTTTAGCTTGCTTATGTTTTTTAAGTGTTCTTTTTGTAGGCAGCATATAGTTGTCTTGCTTTTTTATCCAATCTAACAATCTCTGCCTTTTAACTGAACTGTTTATACCATTCACATTTAATATGGTTATTGACACAGTAGGATTAAATTTACCATTTTACTATTTTTTAATTTGCTCCAGCTGTTTATTTCCCCTCTATATCTATTTTTATCTTTTTTGAATTGGGCATTTTTTATTATTCCATTTTATCTTCTCTGATTTTTTTTTTCCCGAGATAAGGTCTCACTCTGTCACCCAGGCAGAAGTGCAATGGTGAAATCATAGCTCACTGCAGCCTCGACCTCCTGGGCTCAAGTGATCCTCCTGCCTCAGCCTCCTGAGTAGCTGAGACTGCAGGTGCACACCACCACGCCTGGCTGATTAAAAAAAAATTTTTCTTGTAGAGATGAGGTATCACTCTGTTGCCCAGGCTGCTCTTAAACTCCTGGTCTCAAGCAACCCACTCACCTGGGCCTCCCGAAGTGCTGGGATTACAGGTGTGAGCCACCGCGCCTGGCCCTCTGTTAAGGGATTAATTATAACTCTTTGCTTCATTATTTGAGGGATTACTTTAGGGTTTACAATTCATGAAGTGAAAGTGGAGCATCATGAAGGGATTGGAGGAGGAGGAAGAGGAAGGGTTGGTCATGCTGTGTCAGGGTAGCAGAGGTACATCTTGACTTACCAGTTACTTTCTTTCTTTTTTATTTTATTATTTTCTCCTGGCAAACTGTGACACAGTTATTTTCAAGAGCTATAATACTACTTCACGTGTAAGAACTGTACAATTGTATACCTTTTTTGCCACTCCCAATTTTTATGCAATTGTTTTCATACATTTTATGTTCATATATGTAATAAAATTAATAATACATTGTTATTTTTATTTAAATGACCACTTAGGTTTTAATGTATGCTTAATAAACAGTAAGCAGTCTCTTCTGTTGACCCACATTGCTGTGGCTTCTGGTTCTTCTTGCTTCTTCCTGTGGATCCATATTTCCATCTGCTCTCATTTTCCTCTGCCTGAAGGACTTAATCTTTAACATTTCTTGTAGTACAGGTTTGCTAGTAATGAATTCTTTCCACTTTTGTATGTCTGAAAACATTTTGATTTTAGTTTCTTTCTTTTTTTTTTTTTTTTTCTGAGTTCTGCTCTGTCACCCAGGCTGGAGTACAATGGCACCATCTCAGCTCACTGCAACCTCTGCCTCCCAGGTTCAAGCAATTCTCCTGCCTCAGCCTCCCGAATAGCTGGGATGACAGGCACCCACCACCACACCCAGCTAATTTTTTTTGTATTTTTAGTAGAGACAGGATTTCACCACGTAGGCCAGGCTGGTCGCAAACTCCTGACGTCAGTTGTTTTCATTAAATTTGGAAAATTTTCAACCATTATTTCTTCCAGTAGTTTTTCTGGCACAGCCTGTCCCATGTGTTACCCATGATTGGGCTACTTGAGGTTGTCCCACTGTTCACCGGTTCCCTTCCTTTCTTCCTTCTTGTTTTTTCTTTCTTACTCTTTTTTCCCTCGATGGTTCACTTGGGATGGCTTCTACAGCTGTACAGTTGAACAACACAGGTTTGAACTGCGGGATCCACTCATACACAGGTTTTCCTCTGCCTCGGCCACCCCCAGAACAGCAAGACCAACCCCTCTTCTTCCTCCTCCTCCTCAGTCTCTTCAGTGTGAAGACAACAAGGATGATCTTTATGATAATCCATTTCCACTTAATAAATAGTAAATATGTTTTTTGGTTTTTGGGGTTTTTGAGATGTCTCACTCTGTCACCCAGGCTGGAGTGCAGTGGCATGATCTCAGCTCATTGCAACCTCCACCTCCTGGGTTCAAGCGATTCTCCTGCCTCAGCCTCCCGAGTAGCTGGGATTACAGGCGCGTGCCACCATGCCCGGCTAATATTTGTATATTTAGTAGAGATGGAGTTTCACCATATTGGCCAGGCTGGTCTCAAACTCCTGACCTCGTGATCCGCCTGCCTCAGCCTCCCAAGGTGCTGGGATTACAGGCGTGAGCCACTGCGCCCGGCCTTGTTTTCTTTTACTATGATTTTCTTTCTTCTAGCTTACTTTATTGTGAGAATACAGTATTTAATAGATACAACATACAAAATACGTGTTAATCAACAGTTTCTGTTATCAGCAAGGCTTCTGGTCAACAGTATGCTATTAGAGTTAAGTCATGGGGGAGTCAGAATTGACATGTGGATTTTCAGCCGTATGGAGGGTCAGCGGCCGGCATTCCCATGTTGGCCCAGGGTCAACCGCATTTCCAGGTTCGTAAATCTTTTCTTCTGTGATGTTTAACCTGTTGTGAGCAACAGCATACTTTTTTATCTCATACATTATAGTTTTCATCACCAGAAGTTTGACATCGTTCTTTTTTCTTACTGATTGATTGATTGATTGATGGAGACAGAGTCTCGCTCTCTGTCTCCCAGGCTGGAGTCCAGTGGCACAATCTCGGCTCACTGCGACCTCCACCTCCCAGGTTCAAATGATTCTCCCGCTTCAGCCTCCCAAGTAGCTGGGATGACAGACACGTGCCACCACACCCAGCTAATTTTTTGTATTTTTAGTAGAGATGGGGTTTCACCATGTTGGCCAGGCTGGTCTCAAACTTCTGACCTCAGGTGATCTGCCCACCTCAGCCTCCCAAAGTGCTGGGATTACAGGTGCGAGCCACCGCACCCGGCTCTTTGTTCTTTTTTTATATCTTCTGTGTCTCTATTTAACTTTGGAACATGGAATACAGTTATGATGACCATGCTTGAATGTCCTTTACTGCTGATTCTAACATCCATGTCGGTTTTGGACCGGTTTCAGTCAATGTATTTTTCTCCTTGTTATGGGCCATACTTTCCTGCATTCTTTGCATGCCTCGTAATCTTTGACTGGATGCCAGACGTTGTAAATTTTACCTTGTTGGGTGCTGGATATTTTTGTATTCCTGTCAATATTCTTGAGCTTTGTTCTGGGGCACAGTTCAGTGACTTGGAGACAGTCAAGTCCTCCTGGGTCTTGCGTTTATGATTTGTTGGGCAGGTCTGCGGGAGACCTGTCTGCCCCACACCAACGGTTCCCCATGACTGTAGCAAGAACCTTCTGAGAGCTTGTCCCAGCTTCCTGTGACTTCTGAGTTTTTCCAGCCTGGCCGATGAGAATAGGCACCATGCCCAGTCCTGTGTGAGGCCCAGGTCCTGGTCCCTCTTAATTCTTCGGGTGGTTCTTCCCCAGCCTTGTGGAGTTTCATCCCAGCTGTGCTGACTGGTGCTCCGCTGAGTATTCCAGGGCCTCCTGCAGGCTGCGGGGTCCTCCCTCTACTCAGGGTCCTCTCTCTCCTCTTCGCTGCTCTGCCTTTTGAACTTTAAAACTCTGAGGCCGGGCGCGGTGGCTCAAGCCTGTAATCCCAGCACTTTGGGAGGCCGAGACGGGCGGATCACAGGGTCAGGAGATCGAGACCATCCTGGCTAACACGGTGAAACCCCGTCTCTACTAAAATACAAAAAAAAACTAGCCGGGCGTGGTGGCGGGCGCCTGTAGTCCCAGCTGCTTGGGAGGCTGAGGCAGGAGAATGGCGTGAACCCGGGAGGCGGAGCTTGCAGTGAGCTGAGATCCGGCCACTGCACTCCAGCCTGGGTGACAGAGCGAGACTCCGTCTCAAAAAAAAAAAAAAAACAAACTCTGACTGTGTGCCTTGTTCCCCAGATTCTCTGCTCATTTTTCTCAACTGAGGGGTTTGTTGGGCTGTGCCTCAGTTTCCTCTGTCTGCAGCTCATCCTGCACGTTCTCTTAAGGCAGTGGCCACACCGTTTGTTTCCTTCTTTGAAGAATCTGTCCTGAGTTGCCTGGTGTCCGGGAACCTGGTGATCAATTTCATCGCACTTTGTCGGCGTTCTTGGCTGTTTGAACCGGGCGGGGTGTCCGTCGATCCCAGTCACTCCGTCCCCAGACGGAAGTCCAGCAGGCTACGCTGGTGTTTTTACATTTCACATCTTTGCTTTCTCAGTCACGTCTCCTGCACCAGATCTTAGGCTGGGTTCCTGTTGACCTTTCCTTCTCCATGGGACCTTGACCTCAGAGTCCACATGACCAGGCCCTGGACCTGTGCCTAGTGCTAGGGGTGCAGGGTGTGATACTTCATCGGTGATGATCAGGGACAGCCCTAGGCTCTGAGGCGACCCTCCACCGCCACCCCAAGTGGGAGCCCGCCTGGGCCCTGCTTTGTCCGAATAGCCCATGTTCGCTGAAGTCCAGTCACTTCCCACCTGGGAACCCATCCCAAAGCTTGGCATCCACTCTGGGGCCCTGAACTGGTCTCCTTCCTCTTCTTTTGTTTCTTTTTTTTTTTTCTTTCTTTCTTTTCTTTTTTTTTTTTTTTTTTGAGACGAAGTCTCTCTCTGTCTCCCAGGCTGGAGTGCAGTGGCATGATCCCGGCTCACTGCAGCCTCCGCCTCCTGGGTTCAAGTGATTCTCCTGCCTCAGCCTCCCAAGGAGCTGGGATGATTACAGGTGTCTGCCACCACCCTTGACTAATTTTTGTATTTTTAGTAGAGACAGGTTTCGCCATGTTGGCCAGGCTGGTCTCAAACTCCTGACCTCAGGTGATCCTCCCAAAGTACTGGAATTACAGGTGTGAGCCACTGCACCTGGCCTCCTTCCTCTTCCTCTTTGCTCCTCTCAGCACAGCCATCCTGCCTCCACCCACGGTGCCCAAGCCACTCCTCCCTGCTATCCAGCTCCCACATGGGGTCTTCTGAGTGTGGCTGAACACCCAACTCCGCCACCTCCACCTGCCCAGCAGGGCCCAGAGCATCTGCACTCAGCAACTCAGAGGGACAATGGTGTCCACTCCTTGGGCACAGTCCTCGGGGGGCCACCTGCAGCCTGAGGTTCCCAGGAGCAATGGGGTGCAGGATGAAGCAGCTGACTCAGCAGACACTTGGTGGGCACCGGCTATGTGCCAGGCCCTGTGCTGGGTACCTTGGTGGAGGGACCATCCCCCCGGGTCAGGGTGGGAGATGGGCATGGAAGGCCTGCTATCCGCCAGGGGGATGAGAACCACGTTGGAGGCCCCGGGAGCTTGTGCCAGTGCCACCCCATGCCCCTGACCAGCCCAGGGCCTGGGTGTACCTGAGGTGAACCCCTGAGGCTGGTTGGCAAGGAGATGCCTTCTGATAGTGTGCCACCCCCAGGCTCGGGCAGAGGTGGAGCCAGGGGTCCCCGAGGCCCAGAGCTGGCGATTCAGGATCCAGGACCTGAGGCAAGGGGCACAGGGGTGTTGGGGTGAGTGTGGCCAGCACCAGAGATCCCAGGCCGGGAAACTTCTGCAGGGCATGGGAGAGGAGCAGAGAGGCCACGGAGGGCAAGCCGGGGTACTCAGCCCCCTGGGGCCACGGCCGCCAGCGAATGTGGCCCCGCCGAGTTATAAACACAGTGTCCCAGAGGCCTGCCCCGGGCCCACAGGCAAGTCTTGGTGAGCCCTGTGCCCGCGCCCCCTGCTCCTGGGTGCCTGCGAGTGTTCACTGCCTGCTCCTCTCTCCTGGAAGGCGAGAGTGGCCGGGTCCTGCAGATCTCAGCGGGTGTCAGATACGTGCAGCTGTCGGCCTATTCTGAGGTCAGCTTTTTCAAAGTGGACAGAGACAACCAAGAGACACTCATCCAGACCCCATTGTGAGTACGTGTGACACCAACGAGTTAGTTTTGAGTTTGTTTTGAGTTCATTTAGATCACATTAATTCCTTGTCCTTTTTTCCCTGGAGACCTGGGCTAAGTCCTGGTTATGACAAATGAAATATTCGATGTCTGTTCTAAGGAAACAGCTCCCTTGAATTTCAGTATCTGACCCTTTGCTGTGGTCCCTCTTGCCTTGTGAGACCGCAAGCCCCTAGTCAGAGCCCCCAGTCTCCCCCAGCAATCAGCCCCGAAGCCTCTGGGCCTGGGTCCATATCTGGAGGGGAGACGTCAGGACTCCGGCCCTCGGGTGCTCCTGGGAGGAGGGTTGGCTGCAGAGATGCTCAGGCCTCTCTTTTTTTTTTTTTTTTTTTTTTTTTTTGAGACGGAGTCTCACTCTGTCACCCAGGTTGGAGTGCAGTGGCCAGATCTCAGCTCACTGCAAGCTCCGCCTCCAGGGTTTACGCCATTGTCCTGCCTCAGCCTCCCGAGTAGCTAGGACTACAGGTGCCCGCCACCTCGCCCGGCTAGTTTTTTTGTATTTTTTTAGTAGAGACGGGGTTTCACTGGGTTAGCCAGGATGGTCTCGATCTCCTGACCTCGTGATCCGCCCGTCTCGGCCTCCCAAAGTGCTGGGATTACAGGCTTGAGCCACCGCGCCCGGCCTGCTCAGGCCTCTCTTGATGCAGCCAGGAGGGGAACGGCCCTTACCAGCCAGGCCTAGTTGGGCGCCACTCCCCATGCACACATCACCAGGCCTCCCAGGAACACGCTGGACCAGGCCAGTGTATGCACAAACCCACATGCAAACAGAGGCCTGAGCTGCAGGACTCCAGGAAGAGGCCTCACTCTAAGCCCCGCCACATGACAATCCATGCATTTTCCCGTTCACAGTCAGAACTTAGCCGTGCCCCAGGCGACCAGACCTGAGTGTACCGCCACAGCTCTGACACTCCCTTTTCCCACCAGCCCTTCTCCAGAGTTAAGGACAGTCTGACATTTGCAGTAAACTTGGACCCACTGTGAAAGTCAGAATGCACCCAAGAGGTGATGCTGCTGGAGTTGTCATAAAGAATAATGGGGGCCGGGTGCGGTGGCTCAAGCCTGTAATCCCAGCACTTCGGGAGGCCGAGACGGGCGGATCACGAGGTCAGGAGATCAAGACCATCCTGGCTAACACGGTGAAACCCCGTCTCTACTAAAAATACAAAAAACTTAGCCGGGCGTGGTAGCGGGCGCCTGTAGTCCCAGCTACTCGGGAGGCTGAGGCAGGAGAATGGCGTGAACCCAGGAGGCGGAGCTTGTAGTGAGCAGAGATCGCGCCACTGCACTCCAGCCTGGGTGACAGAGCAAGACTCCGTCTCAAAAAAAAAAAAAGAATAGTGGGGGCGGCAGGCAGCTCTTCCTTCACGCTGAGACCTGCTATCTGGCTAGGCCCTTTTTCTCTCTGGGCCTCTGTTGATCCCATCCCAGCAGGAGACCTCCCAGAGAGGCTGAGTAGCACTCCCTGGACTCAGTGTAGGCAAGTCCCTGGGTCCAGGGCATGGACCACGCTGTCTGCCTGCACGCTAGCTTGGTGTGGGGTGAGCAGAGCCAAGCTGCCCCTATTCCTTTGCAGTGGGTTCGAATGCATCCCTTATCCTGTGTCCAGCCCCGCAGCTGGGGTGCCGGGGCCCAGAGCTGCCAAGAGAGGTGCAGAAGCCGACGTACCCCTGCCCAGGAGAGACCTGGAGCTGGATTTGGGTGCCCTCTGTGGCCAGGAGGGCACCCCCGGTGGCCTGCTTGGTAAGTGGAGCTCACAAACCAGTTGGGGGTTGGGGGTGGGTGGGCCCAGGCCCAGCAGTCAAGGGAATGTGTGGTCATGGGGACCCAGAACCAGGCTAGAGCAGGAGCAAGCCGCACCCAGGGTCAGTTGTCACGCGTGGGTGAAAGGAGGCAGGGCCAGGCAGCTGCATCCCCAGACAAGCAGTCCCGGGGTGCTGCGGAGGCTCAAGCCAATTGTTCGTCTCCCCTGAGCCTGGCAGGGGCTCAGCTTCGTAGGGTCCTCAGGGCAGAGTTTCTGGGTCTCCCTGGCTGAGGGCAGCAGACTCACCCAGGCCTTGAGGCCAGTGGCCAGCCTGGACACGGCCCCAGCCACTCCTGCCACCTGGTAGCCCCCACAGTGGCCGCTGGCCGTGGCTATCTCAAGGTCTGGGTTTCCTGCTGCTCCACTTCTGCACGGGTGGCCTCACGTTTCCTCATGGAGATGAGGCCCAGGTGCTCCGACAGAACCCCCAGCCCCCAACTCTGCCCCCCAGGCTGGGGCCAGTGAGAACGGCACTTCCATAGAATGTGTGGCCTAGACTTCACACGGATCATTCCAGAGTTACTCATGGAGTTGAGTCAAAGCTTAATCCCTCCCGTGCAGCGCAATGTGCCCGTCAAACCCTCCCATGCAGTGCAGTGTGCACGTCAAACCCTCCAGTGCACTGCAGTGTGCCCATCAAACCCTCCAGTGCAGTGTGATGTACACGTCAAACCCTCCCGTGCAGTGCAGTGTGCGCGTCAAACCCTCCCGTGCAGAGCAGTGTGCGCGTCAAACCCTCCCGAGCAGCGCGGTGTGCGCGTCAAACCCTCCCGTGCAGCACGGTGTGCGCGTCAAACCCTCCAGTGCAGCGCGGTGTGCGTGTCAAACCCTCCAGTGCAGTGAACCGTGTGCACATCAAACCCTCCCGTGCAGTGCAGTGTGCGCGTTAAACTCTCCCATGCAGCGCGGTGTGCGTGTCAAGCCCTCCCATGCAGCGCGGTGTGCGCGTCAAACCCTCCCGTACAGCGAGCGGTGTGCACGTCAAACCCTCCCGTACAGCGTGGTGTGCGCGTCAAACCCTCCCGTACAGCGTGGTGTGCGCGTCAAACCCTCCCATGCAGTGAACCATGTGCACGTCAAATCCTTCTGTGCAGTGCAGTGTGCATGTCCCATGCAGCATGATGTGCGTGTCAAGCCCTCCCATGCAGCGCGGTGTGCGTGTCAAACCCTCCTGTGCAGTGCAGTGTGCGTGTCCCATGCAGTGAGCGGTGTGCACGTCAAACCCTCCCGTGCAGTGCGGTGTGCGTCTCAGTGCCAGAGTGAGGGAACAGTCTTAACAGCGTTGGGAGGCCCTGGGGTGCTGCCAGCCACCAGGTCCTTCTTGCCACAGCCCTGCACCCCAAGGCTCAGTAAACGGGGGTCGGGCATGGGGGTCCCCACTGTACGAATGCCTGGCACTTTGAGTTTGGGGGCCTTTGAAGAGGGCCCAGCTGACAGCTGAGGTCCCCGGCCCCTAGAGCTGGGATCTGAGCCTGGGGTGCTGCTTGGGGAGGACACAGGCCGCAGGTTCCTGGGTCGAGGAGCACAGGGCAGATCTGAGAGGCTGTGGTGAGCCCAGATTCACAACTTAGCGGGGGTGGGCTGTGTGCCACCACCTTCCGCACGCAGGTAAATGTCCCAGGTTTGATGAGATGCCCCGAATCATCCCCAAATGCACCTCATATGCCAGCCCTTGTCACCTGCCTTGGCCGATGCGAGCTCAGTCCCTGCCATGTCTCTGCCCGGCCCTGCCCACCCCACTCAGCCCCAAGTCCCCTGGAGGCTGTCTCCAGGATTTGCACAGATGGCACCACCACCGCCTCCCCAAATTCCGAGGCCTCTCCACTCTAGACCTGAGCCCCACCTGCCACCCCTGAGTCCTCACAGTCTCCTGACCCGGCTGTTCCACTCGGGGGAGCCCCAACTCCGACCCTCCAGGCCCCTGGGGCGGGCAGGCACCCCTCCCAAGCCGGAGTCTGGTGAGCCTTGGTCTGGACCCCCCTTTCCTGTCCCTTAAGCCAGCCTAGCAGGCCCCAAAACCTCCCTCACATCTTCCTGCCCAGGTGTGCCTGTCCCAAGGGTGCCCCAGACCTCAGCGCAGCCAGCCACACCGCCTCGTGGGCTCAGCTCAGCTCTAGGCTCTCCTGCAGCGAGACAGGGCTGAGGTGTGTGGTTGGCAGGCTGTGCCTGCACCCTCTCTCCCGGGCACTGTGTGGCCTGTGACCCTCCTGGTCACTGTCTGCAGCAGCCCCTCTCAGCAGCCAGCACTCTTGGCCGGTCACTTGGCCCCAAGTTCTCCCTGAGGATCCGTGACTCACACAGCTTAAGTGGGAGGAAGCAGCAACGAAATGGCCCTCGCCGTCCTGGGAAGAGCCTCCGCCACCAGGGCCACCTTCCATGCCTGTGCCCCTGCCCCCGGAAACCTCACCCAGCTGGTGGCCAGAGCCCCAGAGCCTCAGAGCCTCAGGGGTCTGCTTGTAGGGAGCTCATTCTTCTAGGATCAGATGAGGCTCCGTCAAACAACGGCTGTGAGCGGAGCAGCAAGCCCGGCATCATTCTTCATATAAAAGAGCATGCGGGCATCCCAGGTGGGACAGCAGGGCCCGGCGCCTCCACGGGAGGCCAAGGCGGCCAAGCCTCGGGCCAGCAGGGCCATGGGGGGTCCAGCCCGCGCCCCCTCGTCTGCCTTTACCTCAGTTTATAGAAGCAGTTTTATGCCGCATAGGTGGAATAGCTCTCATATTTCTGCATAAAAATACTTACTGGGCGCCACGCCTTCTACTTGGAGAGATTTTCGGAGCCAAGGTCTCAATTAAAACCAGCCTTGTGCCTGCATCGCACCCTACCCCGCGCGGGCCCCTGCACCAGCCCCACTGCCTGGGTCTGGGGGCCTCCCCCAACTCTCAGCCCGGCCCAGGCTATTTCTGGCTTGACGATGATGTGAGTGTCCAGGCATAAATTATCCAGCACAAAAGAAATGTCCCTTGGGAAACCTAGAGGTACATGCTTTTGTTTTTGTAAGACCTGCTGGGGCTTGAACCCCAGACATTTGGAGTTTGGTGCCAAGCTCTGCCTAGGGCTCATGGGTGCATCCAAGACCAACCCTGGGAGGCTGGGCTGCTGCTTTCACACTGATGTGAAACTAAACCTCTCTGTGCCTCAGTTTCCTCATCTATAAAGGGAGGGTAACAGCAGTGTCCACCCCAAGGACGGATGACTGAGTACACATGCTGGCCTCCACCCCGACCTGTGCAGGGGCACCCTGGAGGGGAGGAGCCTGGCCTGGGGTCTGGTGCAGCCAAGTCCATGCTGAGAAGAGGAGGGGGAGGCCAGAGTCAGGGAGGGGCTCTCCAATAGGCTCCTACTTCCTTTCCGTCACCCAGGCTGGAGTGCAATGGCGTGATCTCAGCTCACTGCAGCCTCCACCTCCCAGGCTCATACGATCCTCCCGGCTCAGCCTCCAGAGTAGCTGGGACCACAGGCACGAGCCACCATGCCTGGCTAATATTTTGTATTTTTTTGTAGAGACAGGGCCTCACCATGTTGCCCAGGCTGGTCTCAAACTCCTGAGTCCAAGCGATCCTCCCACCTCAGCCTCCCGAAGTGCTGGGATCACAGGCTGCTTTCACTTTCCTTTTCTTAAAACTGGAGAACTCCCTCGCGGGAAGGGGCGGGTCGGGCATGTGTCCCCGGGGCACGGTCGGCAGGGTCCTTGCTTTGTCTGTCTCCTGTCTCAGCGACTGGGCCAAGGACCCAGCAGGGCTCACCCTAGCACCACACCCGACTAATTTTTGTATTTTTAGTAGAGATGGGGTTTTGCCATGTTGGCCAGGATGGTCTCGAACTCCTGGCCTCACGTGACCTGCTCGCCTTGGCCCCTCAAAGTGCTGGGATCACAGGCATAAGCCACCATCCCAGCCTCTTTAGTCTTTATCTTCCCTTCTTTATGTAATCCATAATGCCATTTAGGACTGATTGATCGGGCTTGCTGCTTCCAGACCCCTTCATTCCGTGCAGCAGTTGACACAAACTTTTCTTTCCAATTCCCATCTCCCGTTGAAAGTCTGCCCCCAACATGTGGCCTTCACAGCACCCTAGGACATGGTGGGTTCTCCCTGCCCCAGGACAGCAGGGTGCTGGGCAGAGGGCCCCACTCAGTACCTGGAGCCCAACCAGGCCCCCACCACAGCCCTCAGGCCCTAGGGGATTGGGGGCGCTGGCCAGGAGCCCTACAGAGGAAACGGAGTCATTTCGAAGTTTCAGTTCCAGCCGGGACAGCATTCATCCCCAAGTAGGAGAAAACTAAAATAATGATGGCTTAGACAAGAGTAGTCCTGGCCAGGAGGCTGGAGGTATCAGCCCCACTGTGTCAGGAACCCAGCTCTGTCTACCTGGGCCTACCAGCATCACCCCGAGGTCTGGGGCAGCTCCCGGAGCCCCCTCCCTCAGTCAGCAACCCCTGCTCAGGCCTGGAAGAGGAAGCCAATTCCAGACAGGCCCAGGCCCAGCCGCAGGGAGGCCCCAGAATCAAGGAAGACCTCACAACCAGCCAGCGGGGACCAGGGGCCGGCTTTAGCCATCGTCCTGAAAGAAAACAAAAGGTGCCGTTCTGAGGCTGTCCCGCGTGTCCAGGGAAAATACACCAGGAATCATTTCCTTGTAAGCGTGAACTTCACATTCTCAAAAAAAACAAACCAAAGTCCCTTGCTCACACTCGTCCCTGGCCCGGTCACAGCGCTGCTTGCTTGGCTCCCAGACGGGCGTCCTTCCCTCTGGCCATACCCTTGCCAAGGGGTGGGCCCCGTTGAAGCCTCTGGCCTGGCCTGCAGTGCGTCCTGGGGCCGCGTGCAGCTGTGCTGGTCCCAGCCTCAAGTTTCCATCTCTGTGCTTACCTGGGAGAGGGCTGGGGACCACGGGATGCAGGATGCCCAGTAAGACCCCTGTCCCGTGGCTGCAGAGATGGCACCTGTGGAAACGTGCCCACCCCACACCAACCATGGCACGCCTTCCAGCCACCAAGCAGGATCTCCCACGCGGACGGCCACTCATGTGCAGGGCAGACACGTCAGGCCAGAGAGCTTCAGGCCAGAAGATAATCCAACATGAGGCCTGAAGGAAACTCGGGCCAGAAAATCTCCAGGGTACCTGCCTGCCGAAGTCCCTTCCGAGGACTCTCCTGAGCCAGTGGCTGAGACACGTGCATCCATGGCGGAAGCTCCAGGTCTGGGCAGCCCTCTCCCCGCAGTCATAGGCTACGCACACTAGGAACACCTACCTGCAACAAAGCCCGGCCACAGCCAGAGAGCAGGATGGCTCTCGCCAGGCCCCTGGGGTTGCTCCCCGCCGCTGACCCCCTGCTGCGTGGCACAGGCTTCCCCATGGCCCTGCCACTTTGGCTTCCTCCCGGCAGGCCATGTGCTTAGGATGAGACATGGCTGCTTTTAGCAAACAACACTAGGGTGACTTCAGTCCAGCCAAGATGACTTCTCACTCACATCAGAGCCCAAGAGGGAGAGGTGAGCTCCCTCCCCAGCCACTGGGGACCCCAGTTCCTGTTACCTGTTCTGCCACTGTCATCTTTCTGCACCACCTCATGGTCCTGGATGGCTGCACAGGCTCTAGCCATTATGCCCCTATTCCAGCTAGCAGAAAGGGGGAAGCATAAGTGGCAAGGAGAAGGGCCCTCCCCTTCTTTTTTTTTTAATTGCTCTATGCGTTTATTATTAGCTATTATTATTGCAGAACGAGGGGACAAAAAGCTCACAAACACTCTACACAATTTCATAAGACACATTGCAGGGGAAAAAGTGACTGAGATGGATCAACAGTATGCTAGGGTGTTGATGGACGCATTCATCGGGGAGGTGGACCTCTAATTCCTAGTGGAGGGGGCCTCATTCCTGGAGGGGGCATGCCTTCCGGCGTCCCTCAAGCAGGGGGAAGCCCAATTGGTAGGTAGGCCTGTGGGTGGCCTCATACCAGGTTCAGAAGCACCACGTTTTAACTGTGGACATCAGATGTGGTGGAATGGCAATCATGACCGTGGGCCAGAGGAGCAAGATGCTGCTGCACGTGGCCCGCAGAATGAGACGTATCCTACAAGATGGCGGAGTCTTCACTGGCACCTTTAAGGCTTTTGATAAGCGTGTGAATTTGGCCCCTGCGATTGTGAGAGTTCAGAAAGATGAAACCAACGAATGCGAAGCGACCAGAACGTGAAGAAAAGCGGGGTCAGGGCCCCCCCCTCCTTTTTTTTTTTTTTTTTTTTTGAGACGGAGTCTCGCTCTGCCGCCCAGGCTGGAGTGCAGTGGCCGGATCTCAGCTCACTGCAAGCTCCGCCTCCCGGGTTCACGCCATTCTCCTGCCTCAGCCTCCCGAGTAGTTGGGACTACAGGCGCCCGCCACCGCGCCTGGCTAGTTTTTTGTATTTTTTAGTAGAGACGGGGTTTCACCGTGTTAGCCAGGATGGTCTCGATCTCCTGACCTCGTGATCCGCCCGTCTCCGCCTCCCAAAGTGCTGGGATTACAGGCTTGAGCCACCGTGCCCAGCCAGGGCCCCCCCCTTCTAAAGACGCTTCCTGGAGGCGCCACCCTCACTGCCGCTGCTCAGAACTTGGTTACACGGCCCGGCCACACCAGGCCACACAGCCAGACGAGGCCACACAGAGACAAGAAGCGCAGCAAAGACTCTGTTACCGGAGGAGGAGGGGAGAATGGCTCTTTGCCAAATGGCTCATCACGAATGACCCCTGCTGGGTCCCCACAGGTGCACCAACCGACTTGAAAGTCCTGGAGAGGGCTGGCAGGCAAGGACCTGAGTCTCCAGTCACCCCTGCAGGAGGAGCCCAGGGACCCTCACTCGCTTCTCTGGTAAGGAATTGGGTGGGGTGCCCTGCCGTGACCCTGAAACAGCCTTTAGTCTCACCCTCCATCTCCACAGACTCTACGCCTGCCGCTTTTGCAGTGAAAGCCCAGTGCTAGGGGTGAGTGTGTGGGGAGCGTGGGAGACGGGCGCTGACCCGGCCACCCTGGGCAGCTGTGCTCAAGCAGCACCCCCGCCAGTCCCAGCTGGACTTTGCCTGGCAGGACACCCGACAGGCCTCACTGTGGCCTCTGCCCTGGGGGTCGTGCGTGGGGACCGAACAGTGGGATGTGCTGCCTCCCCGCGCTGCTCCACCTGCCACAAACACAAACTGGAATGTTCTCAGCCACCTCCAGACTTCACAGCCTCTGGGCTTTGGGGCACAGAGGTCGGGCTGCCCTGGGGAGAGGAGGGAGAGAAGGAGGGCTTTGAGAGAGCACGGACATGAGTCAGACCTGAAATCAAGCCAAGCCAAGCCGCCTCACGTTTTAAAGCAATTGCCAGTGTCTCAGCATGTTCTGAAGCTCAGGGCGACAGCCAGGGGCCGATAAACACCTGCCACAGATGCCCAGCACACCTGTGTCACCCCCGTGCCACCCCTGAGGTCTCTGGACTGAAGGAAACAGAAGGCCCCGGAAGGCACCTCCTGCTGGGTCAAGGCCACTGGGGTCTCCCAGGAGCACCTCCAGCCCCGCCCCTCATGCCCATGTTGTGGGGAGCACAGGCCTTGCTCCACTGTCTGTGGAGGAGGCTGGAAATTCAACCCAGCCGTGCCCACCCCAGGGACAGGCTTCCCGGGAGCTCACACTCGCCCCCAACAAACTGACGTGGACTCGGGGTCCCAGGCATCTTTCCTCGCAGACCCAACAGCAGCCGGGAACAAACCCTCCAGAAACCTGCCTTTCACTCATAGAAATAAGTTGACAAAGAGGGCAAATCCTTTCTCTTTCTGGAGGCCTAATGTCAGTGATACGTAATTGCACATCACAGTATTTTATTATTTTGTTGATATGAAATGTTTCAGTTGTTTAGTTGTTTTTAACTTTCAAATAAGGATTTGCATTTCGTTGAGAAGAAAAGATGATTTCCAAGGCGTGGACTATTGCCAGATACTCTAAACCCTATTTTGGTTAAATTACAGCACCCAGATTTTAGTAACAAAGCACATTGATTTTATATTCAAAGGATTTTTATATTTAGTCTCTTAACCTTTTGTAATTCCCACCCACAGCTTGCAGCGAAGAACCCTTTTGTGTCCCTTGTTGTCAGTGGGGTGTCTGCCTGGGCCCCGTAATTTGGGCCATTGAGTTGGAGTGCAGGTGCTGCCCATGGCGGGTGGACACGGTCAGGCCGGCTGGGCCCCAGTGCCTCAAACAATCCCCTGGGAATTGGATTTGGGAACGTAGAGAGGCTGCAGGCATGAGAGGACGTCAGGTTGCTTTTCTTTTCTTCTTCTTTTTTTTTTTTTTTTTTTGGTTTAATGCACAAAACCCTCCCAGTGAATATTTTCAACAAATCTGAGTGGTTTCTCTTTTTCATGTGTTGGACAAATGGTTTTGAGTATTCATCAGATGGGATCTATGAAGAATCAATCATTATTGTAAGATGATTTTAAAAATCAAGGTGCCCTCTGCCACTAATTCAATCTTGCCAGTAAAAGTGTCTGAATGTGCAGCAGAGAATTTCAGGAAATTTCATTGCCTCGTGGGGTGATAACAGCTTTAAATATTAATTGTCTATGGTTAATTATGGCAGAGTAGCATGAAAGAGCCATATTTTTAAAGGAATGTTTGTGCTATAAATTCTTTTTCTAGGAATCACATCATATAGAGGGACTGTCCCAGAAAAATACAGTATAAAAAGATATCATGTTGCTTCCAATGCCAGAACAGTGGATGAAAATGGAAATGAACTCAGACTTCAGGGTGTGCGTCTGTCTAAAACTAAGCAGGGATGTTGGAGGGGCAAGGTTAATTCTCTGCCTTCAGGCAGGCGTGTGGGAGCCGAGGGGCTCTTTGGCTGGCAGGCGGGTGGAGCACCCCTCCCTTGGGGTTAAGCAGCCTCTTTGGAGGTGGCTGCTCTTTTGGGTAAAAGCTTAAGCTTTCAGGTTCCCTCCTCCTCCACAGGTCCTTTTCTCTTCTCCCAGGTTCCTTCCTGTTCTTCCCTCCCCTTCCCGCCTGGAACAATTCAGTCCTAAAGCCGTCAAGTCCTGCCAAGTGAGGTAGCCATTGGGGTCTCAGAGCTGTGTCTGGGTGTTGGGCCCAATGGAGCAGGGAAGCCCCCAAGCACGGGGCCTGAGGGGGTGATGGAGGCAGCGTCCATGGGGTATCCCTGCGCTGAGGGGTGCAGCAGGGCCTACAGACACAAAGAAGGGGGGACAAGAAGGAACCCGTGGGCTTGCATTCAGGGGTGTGAACTGGGGGTTTGCATCATAGAGAGGAAAGTGAACCTGTGCGTTTGTGTGCATGTCTGTGTACACACGGCTGTGTGTGTGTGCACGTATGTGTATGTGCCTGCACAGGTGCGCGTGTGCATATGTGTGTGCGTGCCTACGCAGGTGCATGTGTGCGTGCGTGTGCGTGCCTGCACAAGTGTGTGTGCGTGCACGTGCATGTCTGCGCAGGTGCGCATGTGCATGTGTGTGCGTGCCTACGTGTGTGTGCGTGCTTGCGCAGGTGCATGTGCGTGTATGCCTGCGCAGGTGCATGTGTGCGTGTCTGCACAGCTACACGTGTGCATGTGTGTGTGTGCGTGTGTGTGCGCTTGCACATGTGTGTGTGCACATGTGTGTGCATCTGTGTGTATGCATGCACAGGTGAGCATGCGTGTCTGTGCAGGTGCATGTGTGCATGTGTGTGCGTCTGTGCAGGTGCACATGTGCATGTGTGCATGCCTGCACAGGTGCGTGTGTCCATGCGCATGCGTGTGCCTGCACAGGTGCATGTGTGCGTGTGCGTGCCTGCACGTGTGTGTGTGTGTCTGTGCAGGTGCGTGTGTGTGTGCAGGTGCGTGTGTATGCCTGCGCAGGTGTGTGTGGGGGGGAGGTGTGTGTGCGTGTGCACTCACTGGCTCTGCCAGGGCCCGTGGGCAGCGGCTCCCCAGCAGGCAGGAGCAGACACAGCACCCAGGTTCGCATCTGAAAAAAACCGGGGTTCCCTGGAGAAGCAGCAGATCCGGGCTGGGGCAGGATGGAGGAATTTCCCCCACGGAGGGCAGAGGGAGGAGGAGTCAGCTCCCCATGCAGACGCCCCACCACCCTCACGGAGCCATCACGGTGGACTCCACTGGTACTGGATCAGTGAAAATCCTGCCCCACCCGGTAGTGTGGGCTGAGCAGACCACAGCGTCGCATCCATGCCTTTCCTGCCAACGATGCGTAACCCAGGTCTCTCTGTGATGAGACCTCAGACAAGGCCACACGGGGGAACCTTCCCTGAAAGGCCTGGCCTGGAAACTTCAAAGACGCCAGGACCATGGCAGTCAGGGAAAGGCCCAGGAATGTTCCGGACCGACGGAGACTGAAGACACAATGACAGCTCTCTGCAATATGTGGTCCCAGGCTGATCTCCTTCCTGTGAGGGACATCACTGGGCCATGGGAAAGCCCAGGCTGGGGTCTGACCCTGAGGCGTGCCCTGCCCCAGGACGACTGTGCTGGGTTATGTGAGGTGAAAAACTTCCTGGTTTGTAAAATGCACTCAAGGACGTGGAGTGAGAAACAAATTCAGCAACGAGGCCAGGCGCGGTGGCTCACACATGTAATCCCAGCACTTTGGGAGGCCGAGGCGGGCAGATCATGAGGTCAGGAGATCGAGACCATCCTGGCTAACACGGTGAGACCCCGTCTCTACTAAAAACACAAAACTTAGCCGGGCGTGGTGGCAGGTGCCTGTAGTCCCAGGTACTCGGGAGACTGAGGCAGGAGAATAGTGTGAACCCGGGAGGCGGAGCTTGCAGTGAGCCGAGATCTCGCCACTGCACTCCAACCTGGGCCACAGAGTGAGACTCCGTCTCAAAAAAAAAAAAAACAACGGACTTTCAGACGGCCCAGGCAGGGAAAACATTCTTTGTACTCTACCTGTGACTTTTCTGTAAATGTTTGATTAAACATTTACCCCAAAATGGAAAATACCAGTGCACTCTGCACACAGGGCAGCAAGGGAGTGACAGAGGCGGCGGGGGCCGAGCAGGAGCCTCGAGGCCGCAGCAGCCGCGCAGTCCACCCCCTGCCCCGCAGTCAGAATCTAACCCTAGGCCATCGGGAGCATGGCACGGGCAGCCACGGCGGGGAAGACACCTGTGTGGCCCCATCCCCCGCACCGAGACCATGGGGCCAGCAGCTGACTTGGGGTGCTGATCCTCCCGCCTCAGCCTCCCAGCACTTCAGAACATTCCTGGGCCTTTCCCAGACTGCCGGGGCCCTGGCATCTTTGAAGCTTCCAGGCCAGGCCTTTCAGGGAAGGTTCCCCGTGTGGCTTTGAGGTCTCATCACAGATGGAGGCTGCATCTCTGGCAGACGCGGAAAAGGGGAGACAAGATAGAACCCATGGGCTTGGGGCGTGTGAGCTCGGAGTGTGTGTCATAGAGATAAGAGGAAACATCCGTGTGTGCGTGTGTGTGTGTGGCCTCATACACGCGGCTGTGTGTGTGCTCCTGCTCTCCCCTGGCAGGGCCTGTGAGCAGCGACGCTGCTGGTGTGAGCTTGGCTGGCGTGGGCACCTGGGCACCTGGGGTCAGAGCTGCTCACTGCAGCCTGGCCCTAGGCCCTTGGCACAGTTTCTGTTCCTCAAGGAGGCCCTCGGACACAGAGCCCCTATGTTGCCAGCTAGAGTGCCTTCATCTCCATCTCTGGTCAGCCGCAATGCTGCTGGCAGCCTGTGTCCACTGGCGAGGGGCAGGTGCTGGGATTGGCCCTCTGAGCGGCCTGAGGGTCCAGCTGGCAGGGCAAAGGGTCTCCCGGTGCAGAGCCTGGCCCTTGTTGTTCAGAGCCACGTAGGGTGAGCCCGAGGCTCTCCAAGGAGGACGGAGGCGAGGCAAGTGCCCCGAATTGTCCTGTGTCCCCCAACAAGGCTGGCCCACGCTCGGCCGCCAACAGGGAGCAGCGGGGGAGTGCGTGGCTGCTGCCCCAGCAGGTGGCAGGCTGTGGGTGTGCAGGCCTGGCCCTGGCCCGGTGGAAGGAATGGGTTGGAGGTGCCAGGGGCAGACACAGACCCTGATTGTGGCAGCCTGAGGACCGCCTGTGCCTGTGCGAGGGTGCGGGTGCATGTGGCCACCCATGAGTACAGAGCGTGAGGACACGTAGATCCCTCCCGGCGGCTGACACTGTCTTCGTTCTTCTCATTTGGTGCCAACAGAGAGATGGTGATGCTCCCTCTGGCAGAATTCTGCATTTGGGGACTTGGCATTTGCTGCTGGAAGGTGGAGGTCGCCCCCCTAGGACCTCCGTGGCCAGCTTCAGCCCTGCCCCAGGCTCTGCAGGTGGCCGTTGTGGCTCATACAGCCCGCAAGTTGGCACAGCGCTCCCCCTTTCCCTTCCCACTGGGGCGGCTGGGCCCCATCTGTGCAGCGCAGGGACAAGGCCCCCAGGGACGGAGGCCGGAGCAGGCCAGGGTCATCACACTTGCCCCGAGAGGCCAGCAGGGACCAGCGTGTCCTTTGCACAGCCCAGCCCACGCAGGATCCCTGTCCAGAGGAACTG
The DNA here is from genome assembly GCF_003255815.1 of Theropithecus gelada. Lineage (NCBI taxonomy): Eukaryota > Metazoa > Chordata > Mammalia > Primates > Cercopithecidae > Theropithecus > Theropithecus gelada. The sequence continues at coordinate 31,219,373 of NC_037668.1, read as the reverse complement.
CTGTCTGTGCAGTCCCCACCCCTGGCGTCTTCACCAGCGTCGGCCTTAGGGCTCCTGCACCCCACATCCTGTCCCCCAGGCCTTTCCTAGCCCCCCAACATGCTGCTGGTCGCTGGGCCTTCCTGCTCCCCCACAGTGAGAGTGTGGCCCTGTGGGGGACGCTCGGGGCCAGCTTGCCACACCGCCTTGTCGAGCGTGCTCACTGGAGCTTCTGGGGAGCAGGTGCCCGGCTTCAGAACCACGTCTCAACCTGCCCTGCAGATCCCTCCCAGGCCCACCAGCCCCTCGTGCCTGGCCACGCCCAGCCCTCAGGTGATGCTGCTCTGGCAAGAAGAGCCCCTAAGGCCACCTGAGGGCAGTGCCCCTGAACGTCCTCCTCAGCCGTGACTGCGGGGACGCACGTTCTCTGCTGGCCTGATTCTGGTGGGTCTGGACCAGGCCCTCCCACACTCCTTTCTCTCCTGCTCCAGATGGGAAAGAAGGCCGATGGCCGGGAAGGGGGTCCTAGGGAAGCTGGCCCACCCCCACCCCACCCTGCCCCTGGCCCCAGCCCCACCTCAGTCACCCTCACAGGTGGGCCTGCTGGTAGCAGGGGGGGCCTGCGGGAATCCCACCCAGCAGACACGGGGCCACGGTTTCCTCCATTCTCTTCCAGAAGAATAGGGGGCCATGGATTCTACACCGTTTTGCCAAAAGAAGTCCAAACCCCAAGCCAGAGGTGGACACCACGGTGTTTAGAAGCCTCGGGAGGCAGCCAGTCCCCAGGAGAGCTGGCCTCTGCGGTTGCGCCGCCTCCTGCCGCCCTGTGAAGCTGCTTCCACGGCTCCGCGAGGCCTCTGTCTGTCTGAGGGCCCAGGACAGCCAAGGCAGGGTGGCTCCTGGCCTGTCCTCCCCAGGAGAGCTTCAGAACAGCTCCTGAGAACACAGTGGGGATGAGGAGAGCCCTGAGGACAGCAGCCGCGGGAGCCGTGGACCTTGTCCAGGCCCCCAGGCCCGAGTCTCAGTCCTCAGGGGGCCACTTCTGCTCAGCACAGCACCCCCAGAGGATCAGGAGCAAGATGAGGGGCCTGATCCCGTTCCCGCCTGACCAGAACGGCACCCGCCTGACCCCAGCAGGCCTGGTGCCCTGCAGCGTCGTGTCCAGGGCCCAGCGGCTCTGTTGCAGGGCCCAGCCGGCTCTGCCAGCTGCACAGACAGCTCTGTGGGGGGCTCCTGGAGGCGAGGAATGGGCAGGCACAGAGAGAGCCCACAGCAGTCCTGTCTTGGCAGCTTTGCCAGCAGACGCGCCCGCACGTCCCAGAAGCAGGTCTGAAGGCAGCAGTGGAGAAACATCAGCATCGTGCTGGCGAAACGCGCAGGAGCAGCCGCGACCGATCAGGCCCCGGGAGCTCCGGAGCAGCCTTTATTTTCTGAACATTCAGGAAGGTTGGAGGCTACTGGAGATGGAGGCTTAGGGTCAAGCACATTTTCTATGCCTCAGGAAAGGCGCGGAGCTGGCGCGGAGCCACACCTGTGATCCCAGCACTTCGGGAGGCTGAGGCGGGAGGATTGGTTGAACTCAGGAGTTCAAGGCCAGCCTGGGCCGCATAGGGAGGCCTTCTCTATGATAAAATAAAAATATTTAAAAAGGCAAAGGAAAGACCAGCATGGGTTCCTTCTCGGTGACAGTGCCAGGGCCCACGCTGGCTCTGCTGAGGGAGGCCAGGCACGGTGGTGGCCCAGCCTACACCTCCCCGTGGCTCTTGGGTGGCTTGGGTCAGTGGAGCCGTATCTGAGGTGTGGGAGGTGAGGAGGGTGAGGGAGGTGAGGACGAAGCCCGGGGCTGGGGACAGCAGGGGAGTCTGAAAGGCCACCATGTGACTCGTGTCCCCCCGCGTATTCCCGCTGACTTCTCCAGGCCCTGCCCTGCGTCTCTAATGAGCCACACTTCTCGGCTGACTGACCGACTCCTAAAGACTAATGCCCTGTGTCTGGTCACCTCCGAATGAGACTGTTCTCATCCCCTTAGGGCCAATAACGTTTTATTTTTTGAATCCACTTAAATGAAATCAACGTTTCTGCTTCGGCCGTCCCTCCCCCTGGCCAGGGCCTGGGCCTGCTGCGGCCGCTCTTGGGGCTGGCCTGGCCCGAGCAGCCTTGTTGATTCTGGCAGTGTCCCCGCCTGCTGCCTGGTGCCCTACACAGGTGACTAGGGAGTCTAATTGAGTCCGCCGTAAAAAGATAATGAATTGGCATCCCCTCCAGAGCGGTCGAGCTGCCCGATCCCGTCCCGCGCTGGCTCTCAGCCTCTCGGTTCCTGAGGCCCCCTCGAGGTCGTACGGTGACCTTTATCTTGCTTATAAAGCTGTAATTGATGTAATTAAAACTGGCATAAAGGCTTTGGAAGTCACTGCTGAGAGCTGGGCATGGGCACGCCTGCTGGGAGCCCTGCCTCAGTGGGTCGGCCTGGCCGGGAGGTGATGAGCATGGCCTTGGGTCAGGGAGTGGCCCAGACACTGCCAGGGACCCTCACTCTCCGCCATGAGTGGTTCCTCTGGGGCCCGTGGAGCCCAGAGTTTGATGAGCTGATGCGTCTGTCACAGAATTTGTCTCCCTGAGCCTTGGAGTGAGGCCCACTCAGGCTGGCGGGCGCCACTCAGACGGGGAAGAGAGGGTCTCCACTGACAGTGGGCACTGTGCTGTCTGAAGGCGTCTCTGCACCTCAGCTTTTCGAGTTTAATGCCTTTTGGGGGGCACTCGCCATCAGACTTTTATTCTTTTCTTTATTTCTTTTTTTCTTTTTTTTTTTTTTAAGAGGGAGTCTCACCCTCTGGCCAGGCTGGAGTGCAGTGATGCGATCTCAGCTCACTGCAACCTCTGCCTCCCGGGTTCAAGCGATTCTCGTGTCTCAGCCTCCTGAGTAGCTGGAACTACATGCATGCACCACCACACCCAGCTAATTTTTGTATTTTTAGTAGAGATGGGGTTTCACTGTGTTGGCCAGGATGGTCTCAATCTCCTGATCTCCTGATCTGCCCACTTTGACCTCCAAAATGCTGGGATTACAGGCGTGAGCCACTGCGCCCGGCCCCTTTTAGCCTTTTCTTTTCGGTGGTTTGGCCTAATGGGAGCAAATTTGCAGACGGGGGCACAAGCAGGACGATGCCCAGGAAGGGGGTGATGTTGGGGGCAGCTACACTGTGACTAGCAAGTTGGCTCAGCCGGGCACCTGGCCATCGCACAGTCAGCAGCGTGCCCAGGACCAGTTGGGGAGTGCTGGGGACAAGACAGGGAAGTGGGCTCTGCTGGGACAGATCCACAAAGGGGAAGCTGGGCAGCAGGCAACAGGCGGGACACAGCAGGGCTAGGAGAGGCTCCGTCGGGAGGGGCCACCAGACCAAGGCAGTGTGGGGACCAGGACGGAAGGGTGAGGCCAGCCTGCACCAGACAAGCAGCAATGCCAGGGCCAGAGAGGCTGGGTGGAGATGGGCAAGGAAGAGAGAGAGGACTGGAGGGCAGCCCGCATCATGGCCTCGTGGCTGGTATCATGGTCTACACTATGGGGCCCATGTTTTGGCTTCTATGGCAGCCCTCACCATGGCCTATGTGGTGGCCTGTGTGGTGGCCACAGGTCGTGGTCTTTGTATGGTAGCTTGTGTGGCCCCACGTCATGGCCTGTGTGGCAGCCTGTGTGGCCACCCTTGCCATGGCCTATGTGGCAACCCGCATCATGCGGTGGCTCATATGGCAGCCTGTGTGGCAGCCTGTATGGCGTCCTGTGTGGCAGCCCAACATCATGGCCTGTGTGGCGGCCTGTGTGGCGGCCCTCATCGTGGCCTGTGTGGTGGCCTGTGTGGCGGCCCTCATCGTGGCCTGTGTGGTGGCCTGTGTGGCGGCCCTCATCGTGGCCTGTGTGGTGGCTCACATCATGGCCTGTCCTCACATTACAGGAAAAGCCTCTGGCCATGTGGAGCTGGTGAGTGACAAGGTCCACCTGCTGCCTTGAGTCCTTCATGTGCTGGAGACAAACAGTGGGTGACAGGACCAGGGGTGCTGGAGGCCTAGGGACCCACTGCAGTCCTCCGAGTCACAGATGATGGCCCAAACCCCAGGACTGCAACCATGGAGGTGCCCCCAAGGAGGATCTGAGAAGTTTGGGGAGACTCGTGTGGGCGGAGGGGTGTCATGGAGTGAGGGGAGGAGTCAGTGACCAGCGGGAGGGCAGGCCCCTCACCAAGGGGAGGCTGAGCTGGAGGAGGGACTCAGCTCTGCTCTGGTGTCTGCAGGGTGTGGAATGCGCAGTACACAGCATGAGGGGACTGCTGGCTGCCAGGGCTGGGTGTGTGGCCCCTGAGGAGGCAGGTGAGGGGTCATCTGGCTGAACGTGGTGCTTGTGTCCATGGCAAGCAAGGTGACCGCCCAAAGGGGTCTGAACAGAAGAGAGGCCAGCCTGCCCCAGGGACAGCAGCCTCCGAGGTCCCCTGGGGCCCAGGGGCAGGAGGAAACAGGGCCTGTGGGGACAGCGGCCATCTGTAGCCAATGACACTGGGGGACAAGTAGGGGCTCAGGCCAGGGCCACCCTGATGTCAGCAGCAGAGCCCAGGCGCAGCCTTGGAAAATCTGCCTCTTCAGCAAACGCAGAGAAGCCGTGCGGCGGGGGCGGGAGGCCGTGCGTCGGGGGCGGGAGGCCGTGCGGCAGGGGCGGGAAGCCGTGCAGCGGGGGTGCCCGCTTCTGCACAGAGGGTGCCCTGAACAGGAGCAGCCAAGTGGATTCCAAACCTTGCTCCACAGAGAGCAGCCCCACAGGACACTTTGGCTGGGCCTTCCTGTGCCCTCGTTTTCTTTAGGGGATGTGCAAGCTTGTGTAGCATTTCTGGCCTAGCATCAGGCAGGGGCCAGGCCGGGCTGAGCTCCGGGCCCTTGGCAGGGGAGGGAATGACCTGGCTTCCGTGTGAGGGTCCCGTGTAAACAATGGACTGAAGGGCGAGGGGGACCCAGGAGGTGGGCTTCAGCTGAGGGCAGTGCCAGTGACTTGGTGGGAGACACTGGGGCCTGGCAGGGGTGTGGCAGGGCAGTGGGCAGCCTTGGGGGTCCAGGCACAGATGCGTTTTGAAGGCAGCCTTGATGTCAGCCTTGTTGCTGCAGCTGCAGTCATTGTGGGTGCATAGGATATGGGGCAGGGGCAACTGGAGGCTGACCCCAAACTTTCAGCTTGAGCACCTGGGGGGTGTGGTGCCAACCTCGGGGAAGGCAGTCACAGCCAGGCCCCGGGGGCCGCTGCGGTCAGCCTGCAGCCCCGACTCGGGAAGTGCATGGCAGAGGTGGACCTCTGTCTCTCATGGCCAGGCAGCCCCCCAGCGTGGCAGCAGAAGGCCCTCCGTGGGCCTGTGCCATGTGGCAGTCAGAGCCTGAGGGAGGGGGAGGTGACATCCAGAAGAAAGAGACACAGTGTGGGCTCCTGGATCCAGATGTGCTGGGATCTAGAAGGCTCCTCCGAGCTCAAGGCTGTGGACAACACTCCCCTTCCGCTTTTCACTATTTCTCGTTTCTCTTGCTTGCAACAAAAGCGTCTTGGCCAACCCAGAGGGCCTCCTCTTCACTCTCGGACAGGGACCACACATAGGGGTCTGCCTGCACCTCCAGGGAACCCCCCGTGTCCAACCCACATGGGCTCAAGGAACCCGGCTTTACAGGCCCTGGTGTCCTCTGTCTTCCTGCTGAACTGAAAGCCATTAGTTTCTGTTTGTGCTGCGCAGGGAGGCCTCCCTTTACCCGGCTGAGCCTTGGCTGCTTATCAGCCAGGGGCAGTCACGACAGAGCCTTTACTCTGAGGAGAGCGGGGATGTTGTGAGAACCTGCCTGAAGGCGCCTGGCACTAGCCCTTGTGATCACCAGGCAAAGGAGGCTCTTCCAACAGCTTGGCCGGAACCCCCAGCCTCAGCGATGCAGACACCCGCCAGGCTCCAGGTGGATGGATGTTTATTTACACACCAGGAATGCCTGCTGGGCTTCTACAAATACATTTTCCAATCTCCCACCTTGCCCCCGGAAATGGCACGTGGCAGGTGGAGGTCTGAAGCCCCCGCCACCGTGTGAACCACGCATCCTCGGGGCTCAGGACCGGGCCCACTCCGGAGCAGTCACCTTGCCGAGGGGGAGGGCGTCGGCATGATCAGGATACAGAGCTGGCGTCTTTATTGCCCAGGGGGTGTCGATAAAAGACGCAGTCCAAGTTAGCTCCAGTGCAGTCCACGTGGAAACCATCGGTGCGTTAAGAAATGGAAATTATGCCATCAGCAGTGCAGGTCCCAGCCATCGCCCCGGACGTAAATAGTGCCGGGCCAGCAAAAGCTGCTGGGAGAAGGATGTCGGTTAAAGAGTGTCCTTGCAGAGGGGGGACTTTCTCTCTATAATGCACCATAATGATTAAATTAAGACACCTCCGAGAGAGATAATTCTCCCACCTGTAATTTGGAGACACTTCTGAGGCTGGCTCTCCTCAGCGTCTCTGTCGCTCCCTACAGAAGTTGGGCTCCGGGAAAGGGGTGTTAATGCCTCCATCCCCAAGGTCCTATCCAGTGCCCTCCACTCACTCAGAGCCCCACGGAGGCGGCTGCCCCAGGGCCCCACGTGGGGGTTCTGCCTCCTGGGATCCGGCCACAAATGAAACTGAGCTCAAACAGACGTGGCCTCCTGTGCACCCCTCAGCAGCCCCTGACTCCTCCCTCCCTCCTGGGCACTGTCCTGGCTCCACCCTTCTATCCACCCTGGAGCTGGGTCTCTTCTGTTTTATGATGGTGTCACTGCCTGGTGGGGACACTTGTTTGTGGCCTTAAAGCCACCACACCAGCCCCTGCCTCCCTCTCAGAACTCCCCCATCCAGCCAACTCTGGAGCCGACCTTCAGCCCTCACCACATCCCATGGCCTCCTGCTAGCACCTCCTACCAGTGGTGTGTGCAAGGGGAGGGCCCTCGGGGCAGGGACGTCAGGAGAGCCCCAGCTGCCGGTGGGAGAGTGGGTTCCGATGTGTGTGTGTGTGTGTGGAGGGGCTGCACTGAAGTTATCTCCTTCAGGCTCAGCCACTGACCGTCCTTGTAAAAGACACAGCAGGGTAGGCCCTGGGGGCTGTAGCTCCATCTGTTCGTGGGTGGAGCCAAAGGGAAGCCCCCACACCTCACACCCTGGGATCCTGGGAGAGGGGCTGAAGAAAGCTAGGATGGGCAAGGGTCTGCAGGGGTCCCACTGAGGGATGCACAGGCTGAGCCCGCCCACAGCCTCCTCCGAAGCCCGAGGACTTAGGGTCTGCTGCCACTTGGAGGGACTGGCAGCCGCCCCCGGTTTCTCCGCTCCACGCTGGTGGAGAACGGGGCCCGATGCCAGGCCCATCTCGACGCATCGCTGGAGCAGAACCGTCTTCCTCCTCATGCTACACTCAGAGGAGGGCACGTGGCTATGCTGCTGAGCACCAGCCTCTCTGGCCAGGGTCCGAGGCCCGGCCCTACCCTGGAAGCGAGTGCCTCGGCTGGCAGGGGGCTGCAGATGGGAGAGCCTTCCTGCCACAGAACACTGGGCTCCCAGGTGCTGGGGTGGACTCAGAAGGGAATGGGGGTGTCACGGGGCCGTGGATACGAAGGACCCCCACCTCCACTGTCGGTAGCCAGAGGGAGCACCCAGGAGGGACAGTCCCTGCCCCCTGACCTGCCCCCACCAAGACGGCGTCGCTGCTGACGTCTGTGCCCGCTGCCCTGGCCAGAGCCATACTTCAGCACAGCCATGCGGGGCTCCCTCTGTCTCCGCCGCGAGCCCCTCACAGGGCCTTTCTTCATTCTGTCTCCTCAGCCGGGGGACACACGCCCCATTGTCCCGGGGCCTGTCAGCGAGTGGATCAGGGCTGTGCCGAGTTCACCGATGTCCTACTGGGGCCGCCCCCGCCCGGGTACCACCCCTTCCTGTTCCTGGACAGCCTCCACAAGGTGGGTGCCCACGGGGGGCGGAGAGGCCACCCCACATCACTCAGACGGTCCCTGCCCACCCACCACCTCAACACCCAGGCCACGTGTGCCCGGGGGGTTTCGAGCAGAGCTCCTGGGCCCCCCTTCTGAGCCTCTCCCTCTCCCCTCCTCCTGCCCAATCCTTCTAGAAGGCAGGCAGCAGATCCAGAGGCAGCTTGCACCCCGGGGGGACACCACCCACTGCACAGGAGCCGCCTGGAGGCAGCAGGTAGGAGTGTCCCACCCCACTGGCAGGCGTTTGGAGGGTCAGCTCTGGCCTCCTCATCAGCTGGGCCAGGAGGACGGGGAAGGCCCGGGGGAGCCAAGGACCTGGTCTGAGAAGGCAGTGAGCCTCCGCGGGCCTCGCTTCGGGGAGCCCCCAACCAGGGTCTCGCGGGGCTGACAGCTGCCCTGTGACTTGCCTGGGCTGGTACGAAGTGGGCGGAGCTGGAGCCGGTCCATCTGCTTCGATCACTACAACCCCCAGACCGCCGGGTGGACCAGACTGTGGGCACGCGGAGGCAGAGAGGCAGGAGGAGCCCGGGGACTCCCAGAGGAAGGCGGCTGGTGGCCAGGGTTCAGGGCAGTGGTCTAAGGGGACTCTGTGAGCTGGAGGACAGGAGCGGGACCAGGTGCACATCGTGGCACGTGCAAGTGGGGACACCGTGGGGGTTTGTGGTCGTCACATCTCACCATCCTGGGCCTGGCAGTGCTACGGGCACAGCACATGCAGGGCCATAACCGGCTGGTTCTACTGGGAGGAAACTGGGGCTCGGGGCCCAGTGACAGCTTCCACCTCAGGTCAGGACTCTGTCTACAAACTGGAGGCAGCTGCGCACTGGGCTGGGCTAGGCTGGGCTGGGCTGGGGAGGCCCCCGCTGATGTGCCCTGGGGACCCATCCCTCCTGGCCTGAGCCCAAGGACACAGTGGCTTGTCCCACCAACCCTCACCTGGCCCCGCAGGCTGTGGAGGAGCTGCTGGGTTGCTCACAGAGTGACCAGCACCCGTCCCGCTCCCACCCGCCTGCCAGGCACTCGCTCTTTTTTTTTTTTTTTTTTTGAGATGGAGTCTTGCTCTGTTACCTGCCCAGGCTGGAGTACAGTGGCGTGATCTCGGCTCACTGCAAGCTCTGCCTCCCGGTTCACGCCATTCTCCTGCCTCAGCCTCTCAAGTAGCGGGAACTACAGGCTCCTGCAACCACACTCGGATAATTTTTTTTTTTTTTGTAATTTTAGTAGAGACAGGGTTTCACCGTGTTAGCCAGGATGGTCTCAATCTCCTGACCTCGTGATCCGCCCGCCTCAGCCTCCCAAAGTGCTGGGATTACAGGCGTGAGCCACTGCGCCCGGCCCAGGCACCTGCTCTTGTTTTCTTGGGTGGAAGCTGTGACGTTTGGGATTCCTGATTGGGGCAAAACATTCTGGTGACGTGGTGCACAGACCCTGCTCTGGTGACGCGGTGCACAGACCCTGCTCTGGTGACGCGGTGCACAGACACTGCTCTGGTGACGCGGTGCACAGACCCTGCAGGAAAAATCACCTGCTCTTGAGAGACATGGGTCCTCCTGGGACAGGGTTGGCACCGGGGGCCTTGGGCAAGGCAGGTGGGTGGAGAACCAGACCCCTGCAGTGGCCACAGAAGGGCTTCAGGGGCAGAGGAGGGCTCCAGGTATCCCCAGCGCCCGCCTGGGACCAACACGGGGTATCGGGCCCTTGAGACCTCCTGTGCCTCTGCCCATCCAGCAAACAGAAGTGGTTGTGAGTGTGAGTGTGAGTGTGAGTGAGTGTGCCGGGGCCGCCTCCTGCTTCCACGGGGAGGGGGGGCGGGTATGGAAGTAGCCAAGGCAGTGAGCACAGGCCCAGCGGTGGAGCTCCAGGGAAGGGGTCCGGCGAGGTGGGAGGAGGGTCTGCTGCAGCCCCCTGCAGTGAGGCCCCTCATGGGGGACGCTCGGGGGCTGCCAAGGCGCTGGCACTGGCAGGCCTTTGATGCCACTCACCCATGGGGGCGGCGCCGCCCTTTGTCTAGCTCTGAGTCATGGTTTGTGAATTAAATATGAAACTCGCTTTGTACGATAACTTGAGAAGCAGAGACTAAAAAATAGCCAAGATCCTGCAGGCGCGGGGGCCCCGTTTGCCCAGCGACTCAGCCGTGGGAGCATCTGCGAGAGCCAAAAGCTGAGACGCTCTGAGAGTCACTCCCACAGACATGCACCGACCCACACGCCCAGAGCAGCATCTCCACTTCGTTCCATGACCATGGCAGCCTCAGCGCCGAGTGTGATGTTGAAACGTCTTATTTCAGCAAACAGGCTTTTGCGCTTTTCCACCTGAGAGAACGGAGGGGTCGGCGTCTCCTCCCAGCCTGGGCTGCGCCCACGAAGCGCTCGCACTGCCCTCAGGTGAAGTATCTTTGGACTAGGATTGTTACAATCCCAGGACGACGTGGCCGCTGAGTTGGAGTGTTCAGTGTTAAAATGATGTCGTCTCTTCGGGACACACGTTTGTGACCAGCAGCCGCTTCCCCTGCCTCCTGCCGGCTCCACGGCCACACAGCTAGGGCCCTCCCATTGTGTTGGGGCAGGCGTCCCAAAACAAGGCCTGCTCCCTGCAGGGAGCCCCGCCTCTCTGTGCAGCTGGGCTTACGTCTTCTGTGTACGGAAACCCTGGGGAGTCTTACCGATCGCGAACTCGCCGTGAGCTCTGCCAGCTCCTGGAGTGAGTACCCAGCATGCAGGTGAAGGGCCGCACATTTGCAGGCCTCTCCGCCATGGATCCTGGGGCGGCAGTGGCTTAGAGACAAACCTGGGCCTGTGCCTCTCGTCCTCGCCGGAGCCTGGCTTCCCTGCCCCCGCCAGCGGGTCATTGTAGCCACGTGATCCCTTACTACCCTCGAACCTGCTGCCCCCCCACCCAGAGGCCTTCAACTGTGGCTGACCAGGGCGTCGACCTCACAACCTCTTCCAGGGCCTGCCCAGCTCTGTCCCTGCTGAAGCCCCCCACAACCCATCTGGGTGTTTGTGCGACGGCCCCCTCTTAGGAAAGAGTGGGGGACCCTGCCTGAGGCTCCTCCCGCTGTTGCCCCCGTGCCTTCTGCCTGCTGTGCGGTGAGGAAGAAGCACCTGTCCCTCTGGTGTGGGTCCCAGCTTCCTGAACCAGCGTCCAGACCTGTCTCTGGGCCCAAAGAGCCCACTTTTCGGAATTCTGAGGAAGCCATTCTTTCCAGCAGCCAACCTGGCTCTGGCAAATCCAAAGCCCTCGAACGCTCAGTCGGCTGCGTCTGGTTTGCATTTAAGGAACCCTCACTGTGTCGTGGCCGAGTGGTTCCAGGCAGGGTCCCCAGCCCGTGCCAGGCACAGGGGAGGGCTCACTGTCAGCAGGCAGGGCCGGGCAGGGCGGGGCGGGGCTGGAGGAGTGGAAGCTCCTGGCACCTTTGGGTCTGCCGCTTCTGACTGACGCGCTTGTGAATGGGGTGGAGAAGGGCAGGGGCTGCGGCCGGCTCTCAGCGCATCCTTGGGCTCCAGCCTCAGCAGCAGAACCTTGAGCAGGGATCCTGCCGCTAGCACCCTGGAGTCCCAGGAGACCCCTCAGGTCCGAGACCTCCCTCGGGTCCCCCCACAGTGTGGCCCTGTGACTGACAACTTTGTTCTGCACGAGCCGTGGCCCCTACCCTGGCACGGTCCTGTATTGTTCCAGTGTCTCCAGGGCCGAGGCCACTCCCTGCACTCACCAGCTGTCTCCAGTTGCCATCGCCGGGGACCCCCTTTCCGTAATGGGGAGGCTGCTTCGGGAGCTGGGCCCGGGGCTGACCTGGCTGCTGGGTCCCAGCTGGCATCCCCACTGCTGGGCACAGAGGACGTGGGGCCAGCCCAGGTCCTGCTCGGCGCGCCCACCGGCCAGCATAATTACGCACCAGGAGCATCTCTAGGCCGGAGACCGACGCTCACTGCACTTCCTGCCTGGAATGTTCTGGCCACCCCCAGTCACCCCCCCACCCCACTCAACATGTGGCCACCTTTTTATCCTTCCTAAGGACCCCAACAATGCCAGATTCCTGGGTTCCGTTTCTTTATAGTCCCGCTCTCCAGTTCCAGAGCAAGTCCCTTGGGGGACCCGTGGGGGTTGGCCAGAGGTCAGTTGGGTGAAGACTTGGAACACCCTCATAGGCAGCCTGGTGGGCTGCACCCCATGGAGGTCACGGAACCCAGCCCAGCCCCCGCTAGAGCTTGGCCCCTCGAGGCACACGAGGCGCAACCTGGGGGCCCCTCTGAGACCCCGGGGTCCTGGCTTCGGCTCCTCCCCTCGTCTCCCCACAAAGCCCCAAAGCCTCGCTCCCTCATGGAGGTTTTCACCCCCTCCCAGAATCCCGGCAGCAGCTAACAAAGTGGCCTCCCGGCTGTTCCAAATCTGGAGCCACAGACGGGATTCTGCAGCGTGGACAACAGGAGACTGAGACGGAAGTGTGACCCCTTCCATGTCCGGACGCCAGGTCACGCCCTCCTGGCCCCCAACCTGGGCCTGTGCCGGAGGCCTGCTGTGCCCCTGACAGCGCCACCTATTCCCCCATCATAGAAGCCCAGGTCCTAGCGGCCTGCATGGGGCCGGTGAATGGGAGAAGCAGTGAGTCTGGGCCAGGGGTCCCCCATCCCACTGGAAGGATCTGAGTGTGGACGAAGGGCAGGCAGCATTCCCTCGGGCACTGGAGTCTGTGAGCGATGGTCAGGGTGGTCGGGCTGTGCTCACCAGGGTGTGCTGAGACTGGGGCTCTGGGGGAGCCATCTGTCCCTCAAAACAGCCACATCTGTGTCCCCTTCGTGCAGCTGCACAACAGGAGCTCCTCTCAACATCCACTGGGTGATGCCGGTGCCCTCAGGAGGACAGGCAGCCCCTCTGGGCACCTGGTGAGCACCGGGGTGCCTGGTGCACTCCCCACCGGGTGGCCCCTCAAAGCCCACATCAGAGCCTGTCACCGTCATCCAGGAGGCTCCAAACAATAGAAATGACTGAAAAAAAAAAAAAAAGGACAAAGATGAAGAGTGACACACCAGCCTGTAATTTCGGGAGAGGTGTGCGTGGAAGAGGCGCAGCAGCGGATGAGGCGCAGCAGCGGGAGCGGGAGAGGCGCGGCAGCGGGAGCGGATGAGGCGCAGCAGCGGATGAGGCGCAGCAGCGGATGAGGCGCAGCAGCGGATGAGGCGCAGCAGCGGGTTTCAATTTACATAAGAAGCACGGCCCACGCGGGAGAAGCATGTGCGTTTGTTATGACTCTCAGGCAGGAGCCTGCAAAGCCTTCTTTGCTCCCTAAAATAGGCAGAGGAAAGAGGGGCCAACGTTCCTTCACAAGCTGTGCCCCAAGGGAAGCCTGGTTTTTGTGGGCACAGAAGCCATGTCTGCCCTCCCAGAGCCCAGCCAGGGCCACCAGGACCCCCGCAGGCATGCTCTGACCCTCTGAAGCCCTCCAGGACCTGGTCACCCTTTGTGCAGGGTGGCCAGAAAGGAGGGTCCTGCTGCAAGGGCCCTGCAGACATAGCCAGAGGCCGAGGCCCGGCACCTGCCTGCCAGGGCACCCTCAACTGCCCCAGCACGTCCAAGGATGTCAGGGAGCCCTGGGGAGGAGCCCCACCCACCCCTGCGGCCACGTGGGGCCGAGTCCAGGCCTGGAGGGCCACGGCTGCCCTGACTCATGCTGTTCTGGCAGGCTGACCGGGAGAGGTGCTGACCGGGAGAGGTGCCGACCGGGAGAGGGGTCCTGAGTGGCTCTGGAGAGGCTGCACGAGGGGCTCCTGCGCCATCCGCTGAACCTGGCTCCCAACTCGCTGCCTCACCACGTGCCCCATGTCCACCTGGGGCCGAACCCCAGCTTGTGGGAGGGGAGACAGCGTGGATGGGATGGCCCTCCCTGTAGTGGGCGGTAGACACAGACCAGACATGAGGGCCCCGCACGTGCCCACCGCCTGCTGCCCTGGGAGGGGACGCGTTTCGGAGAGGGCCTCTGGCTGCATTCCTGCAGAGACATTCCAGGCGTGTTACGGAATTCCACAAAAGGACAAAGCCCTGTCAGTTCCTAAAAGATGTGAAATTATGTCAGCTGCAGAAGAGGGACTCGGTTTGATCAACGTGGCCGTGATTTTGCCCAGCCACACAGGAGAATTCCACAGGAATGGTGGGGGTGGTGCTGGCCCCAGAAATCCTAATTCCATGCTTCATGATAGGAAAATGCGGCCACCCGAGCCCCATCGGCCCGGGACGGGGTCCATCCGCCCGACCACAGACACGGGCGTGCGCGGAGACCTTGTGTGTCATTGCTCACTGGTGGCTGTCGGCATCCAAGCCCCTCCTCCCTCCTCGGCTCCAAGAAAAATGGGCTTAATTAAGACTTCTGTGATTAGTCATTTAATCAGTCATTAGGCCAACACAGATGGAGTCAATTAATTTTTTTTTACTTGAAAAGATTGTGGAAGCTCCACAGCCCACAGAGCCCCTTCCTGGCACCATCGCCAGTGACCGTGGAGCGTCCCACACAGGCCTTCATCCCCTTTGAAAGGCCATCGGTGGGGACAGGCACCTGGGCCCCTCACCTGTCCCAGGCCCAGAGGATGCAGGACACCGACCCGTTCCTCCCTCATCTGCCACGAAGAGGTGACAGGAGCCAGGAGAATGGCCTTGGAGCCAGCAGCCACCACTGGTGCCCAGAGACATGTGAGGCAAGAGCCTGACCACACACGGGGCCTGTTGGGGTTGGCTGGGTCTGAATAGGGACAGGACTTGGGGTGGCAACGTGTCCTTTCTCTGAGCGTAAGTCCGGGCCAGCACCCTGTGGCCAGTTAGGTGCAGGCCTGGCCAGCAAAGCAGCCTGTGATTCGCAGCCCAGGTGGGGAGGCCCGTGCCACCAGCTTGGCCGGCCGAGGGGTGCAGATGGAGGAAGCACAGAGAAGCCCAGCAACCACCCCCACCCCGGCCCCAAGATGGACAAATAGAAAATTCCCACGGGCACAAGCCAGGGGTCCCACCTCACCCGCAGCTCCCCCCAGTCCTCTCCTGGGCACGCTGGTCTCCACCATAAACACACGGACACAGCCCAGCCGCCCAGCCTGCCCCTTGGCCTGAGTCTGGCCTGCTCACTGCTGGTGCCATCTCTGAGCATTCTTGCCAGTGCCTCCTCCACACTGCACCTGCACGGGGCCCAGCCCAGTGGGGCCTTGGAGAACACGATCTGGAATAGACTCTCAACAGACCCAAAGGGGCCCGCATGATGCGGTGGCAACTCTGGTCTCCTCGGCTCACCTGCTCACCCGCTCACCCTCCCCTAGGGCTCTGCCTCCTCTCTGGGCCTTGCCACCTGCTGACCCCGCGGCCAGGAGGTCCCACTCAGCCCAGCCCCTCCATCCCCAGGGAAGGCGCCCAGGGGATGCCCTGGCCAGTGGGTCTCAGCCTGCACCTGGCTGTGGTCCTCATGGGACCTGGCCCCGGGGTGGGGGATTGGTGTCCAGCAGGCTGGGGGCTGGGCCCACAGGGATGAGAGCTCCCAGGACAATGGGGTGGGCTGCAGGGAGGGCACCGGGCAGCTGGGGGCACCAGGGTCCTCAGTAGGCAGCACCAGGCGCCCTGGCCCCACCGCTGGAAGCAGCTCCAAGTGGGAGTTCAGCCACGAGAGAAAGGGATTGACCGGGTTCTTCTTCAGAAACTTTTTTTTTTCCTGAGACGGAGTCTCGCTCTGTCACCCAGGCTGGAGTGCAGTGTCCCGATCTCAGCTCACTGCAAGCTCCATCTCCTGGGTTCACGCCATTCTCCTGTCTCAGCCTCCCAAGCAGCTGGGACTACAGGTGCCCGCCACCGCGCCCGGCTAATTTTTTTGTATTTCACCATGTTAGCCAGGATGGTCTCGATCTTCTGACCTCGTGATCCGCCCGCCACGGCCTCCCAAAGTGCTGGGATTACAGGCGAGAGCCACTGCACCCGGCCTAGAAACTTTTAAAGGTTGAAAAACGAGCCCTGTCTTGTCGAAGCAGGGATACTAAACCAAAGCAGGTGTGAGGGCCAGGCGGGAACGGCTGGGCCCGCGGATGTGCCCAGCGCTCAGGGGGATGTGCAATGATAGCCCCACAGCAGACGGCGGGGCTGGGGCAGGGCAGCTGTTAACTCTTCACACGCCCGCACCGGCAAGTGCCCACAGGTGAACAGGCTCCCCCAGAGAACACCCCTCAGGCTTTCCAAGTCCTGAAGCTGACCGCCCACGGGGGACAGGGCACCTGAGGGTCTGTGGCGGTTGCCTCCCCAAGGCCTGGGGCCAAGAATCCAAACTCTGACCTTCGACCTGCGAAAGCAGTCATCTCCCCGGGTGCAGAGGCCTGCGGTGCAGAGGGGCCTCCCCGGGAGGGCTCCCCTGGCAACGTGCCCCAGGGGCACGAGGCCTCCGTGGTGCCGGCATGTTCTCCAGGGGCTCCACGGGGCAGGACACACAGACTGTGCTCTGGGAGAGGAGCCGGGGCTGGCGTCTGCACCCGTCTGTGTCTGTGCCTGGGGCTGTTACAGAAAGCCCTGGCCCGTGGCTCTCATTTCTTGGGGATACTAAGGAGGTGACGGCGGCTTCCAAGCTGGCCCCAGATCTGCGGCCAAGGGTCCTGATTTTCGGACTTTCACAGGGGCTCCCGGGGCTGTAGAAAACCCTAGGGTGTGGCTCCTGCGCAGCAGGTGGGGAAGCCTGGGCCCTTCTCTGAGAGTCACACCCCCCACCTCCAGGTGACAGATTCCTCCTGATTGTGTCTTGCTTGGCTCTTGCCTCACCAGCTCCCGGCACATCCTGGTGGCTCTAGAGGCCACGTGGAACCCCAGAGCTGGGCAAAGGCTCCTGCCCCTTGTCACCAGGATCTGCCTGGACTCTCTGACTCCCAGGCATGACCCCTGACGGCTCCAGTGGGCGCCCTTCTCCAGGAGCCGGGACACCAGGCCAGGCTGCAGGAAGGGGTCCCCTGGGCCTCACACCCTGGCCATGAACTGCCCTCCCTGGCCTGGCAGCAGACTGGCCTCAGGCCCAGCTCTAACTTCATGCCCAGGTCAGGGCACGCCAAAGCCATGCATGAGGAACATGTCCACGTCATAGACTGGAAGACTGAGGACAGCAAAGGCCGAGCCCAGGCCCGAAGGAGCGGGTCCGGGTAGACAGGGTCAAGGGCCTCGGCCCGAAGGAGCGGGCCTGGGTAGACAGGGTCAAGGGCTACAGGCTGCCAGAGGTCCCTTGCTGGGCCTGCACTCGGCCAAGGCCTCTCTGACGCCGCTCCCTGGAGCTCTGCTCGGGGCTCGCTGCTGTCTGCACAGAAGCCTGTGAGGAGCTCCTCCGGGGACCTCTTGGCTTCTCGGAGCATCTGGCCTGGGAAGGTGCGGTGAGGGGGGCTGCCAAGGCCAGGAGCTCACTCGGTGACGCCGAGATGCAATGCAGGGCCTCGGGAAAAGCAGCCCTTACCCGTCAGGGTGGCCAGTTCGGCCGACAGGCCACTCTGGTCACTGCCAGAGGCACAGGCAAGAGGAGGGAGCCGGGCACAGCACCTGTTGGCCTTGCAGAGGTGGTTGCCTGCCCACCATGCCTGTCCCTCCTCATGGCCCTTCACCTGCGCCGCCTCGTCCACCTCATCTCCTGTCTGTGCTTCTAAAAGCCACAGAGGCCACTCGCAACCGGCCACAGCCTCTGGGCTTGGGGTCGGCAATGGAGCCTCTGCGGCCTGGACACCGCCCACTGTGTTTCTGTGTTTCTGTGTGAGCGCTGGTGTGTCCAGAGCATGCGTCCGCGGGGGCAACACAGGCCTCAGACGTTCAGCGCTGCAGAACGGCCACACATAGACCCTGGGTGAGGCCCGGACTGCTGTGTCTTCACCCGGGTCCCCAGACACTGACCCCGACGGGGAGGCCGAGACTGCCAGGCTGATGCCGGGCCAGACCTCCGCAGGTCAGGAGGGAGCAGGTTGTGTCTGTGCGGTGGTGGCAGCTGCTGCCTCGGGCAGAACTGGCAGGAAACAGCGTCGAGGGGGTGCGGACTCACTGGGGCCTCCAGTGTCAGGACCGTCATGGCCAGTGACTGAGGGACAGGAGTGAGGGGCTGGCACCCACGTGAAGGTGCAGTCCCAGGCACGCAGTGGGCGCCCAGACGCCCCCCAGGCCACTGCCTGCACCGCCTCCCCGTGTGCGGTCTCTGCGGACGCTGGCCTCAGGCCTGCTCGCCGTCCGTGGGGCACCCATGCCCGCGTGGACACTGCGTGGATGCTGGCCTCGGGCCTGCTCGCCGCCCGTGGGGCACTGATGCCTTCGAATCTGCACTGCCTCCTCCCTAGGCCGAGACTCCCGAGCTCCTTCCTGGCTCTGCCTGTGTTTTCCTCAAAGCCCTGGGGGTTCTGTAAAAACTCAGGATTCCTGTAATCCTGCTTCTTTCTCTAAGGCTGGCAGCCTGGCAGACTAGTTACTCTCGGTGCTGAATTACGTACGCCGCTTCCCCTCCTTGCCTGCACTCCTGTGTCTTACATGGGTCCTGGGGCCCGGCAAGACCCATTCTCCCCACTCGAAATGAAGTCATTTCAGTCTTCTGTCTTTCATTCTTTTTCACCCAGTTGCTGCCTGTAGGATTTAGGTTTATCGATGGGTAGAACCTGGCCAGTCAAGGAGCCCTTGGTTTTCTCCCAGGTCTGGGTGGGCTCTTGACCCCCTTGAGCCACGAATGACAGGAACTGGCCAGCCACAGAGGACAGGGCAGCGGGAGGAGGCTGTGGGATGGTGCCAGCAGGCTTCCCCAGGTCCATTGGATGGGTGATTCCGGACACAGCCCAGCACACCTGGGGCTTCACACAGAAAGAACGTCTCAGCTGGGTGCAGTGGCTCGTGCCAGTAACCCCAACACTTTAGGAGGCCAAGGTGGGAGGATCATTTGAGCCTAGGAGTTTAAGACCAGCCTGGGCAACATAGTGAGACCCCATCCCCACCAAAAAAAATTAAAAATTAGCTGGGCATGATGGCACGTGTCTATAGTCTTAGCTACTTGGGAGGTTGAGGCTGCAGTGAGCCATGATCAGGCCACAGCACTCCAGCCTGGGCAACAGAGTGAGACCCTGTCTCTATTGCTTAAAAAAAAAAAAAAATTCAACAAAGGCCAGGTGCAGTGATCCCAGCACTTCAGGAGGTGGAGGTGGAAGGATTCTCTTGAGCCCAGGACTTTGAGACCAGCCTGGGCAACATAGTGAGACCTCGTCTCTAAAAACTTTTTCAATTAGCTGGGCATGGTGGCACACTCCTGTGGTCCCGTGGGCATGGTGGCACACTCCACACTCCTGTGCTCCAAGCTCCTTGGAAGGCTAAGGCGAGGGGGTTCCTTGCTCGAGCCCAGGAGTTGGAAGCTGCAGTGAGCCGTGATTGTGCCACTCACTCTAGCCTGGGTCACAGAGCAAGACTCTATCTAGAGAAAGAAAGGAGAGACAGACAGAGGGAGAGAGAGAGAGGAAGAGAGAACAAGGAGAAAGAAAAAAAGAAAAAGGGAAGGAAGGAGGGAGGGAGGAAGGGAAGGAAGGAAAGGAGGAAGAGAGGGAGGGAGGAAGGGAAGGAAGGAAAGGAGGGAGAGAGGGAGGGAGGAAGGGAAGGAAGGAAAGGAGGGAGAGAGGGAGGGAGGAAGGGAAGGAAGGAAAGGAGGGAGAGAGGGAGGGAGGAAGGGAGGAAGGGAGGGAGGGAGAGAGGGAGGGAGGGAGGGAGGAAGGGAGGGAGGGAAAGTAAGATGCATTTCTGAAGTGCATCTCTGTCCGAGGAGGAGGGTGAGTGTCCACATGGAGCCAGCCCCTTGTCCCTGCAGCAGGAGCATCCGAGGCACCTGCCGGGTGGCCCAGCTTTCCCATGTGCAGGGACTGCCCCCTCCCCAGTGGCTGAACCATGAGGAGCTGCTCCCCAGCAAGGCCGGCTGCCAGGGCCTGGTGGGCCTGGGCTGGGCGAGAGGTTCCTCCTGGCATGGGAGCTGCTGTGGGGACAGTGAGGAGGGGTGCAGCGAGGGCCTGGAGGAGGCTCAGGTGCCACGACCACGTCCTCAGGGCCCACCTGCTCCCCAACCCAGATCCTGCCTGGCCATGGCCCCGCCCTGGCCCGAGGGTCCCCCGAGACCCTGTCCGGCAGGAGGAACAGGCCCCTCACTTGTTGCAGATCAGAAACCAACGTGGGTGGTGGGTCCCCCAAAGACTGCCTCAGGGCAGGAGCTGCACCCCCCAGGGAGCCAGGGCTGCAAGTGTCTCCATGGGGAGGCCTCGGCAGGACCCCGGGCCCCTCCCATCCTCACTGTTACCTCTCCTTTCCCAGCCATGGCACTCCCAGGTGACCCTGGACCTCTGTCCCTCCGAGGGGACACCGTGCCCCCGCCGGGCCTCCTGGTCCCTCTTGCTGAGACTCCCGCTGCTCCTCAGTTGCTCCCTGCAGGCTCCGGCGTCGCCGCCTCTCAGGGGCTTCGGGTTTTTCTCACCCTTCATGGTCTTCTTGGCTGCACCGGGGGGGCCTCCGCCTTGTCAGAAGCCTGTGGGAATGGGGTTGTCAGTCCCACTCCTGCTCCAAGGCCATAAGCACATCAATAATTTAGACAATGAGGATTTTTTTTTGTTTGTTTGTTTGTTTGTTTTTTTGAGACAGAGTCTCGCTCTGTCACCCAGGCTGGAGTGCAGTGGCCGGATCTCAGCTCACTGCAAGCTCCACCTCCCGGGTTTACGCCATTCTCCTGCCTCAGCCTCCCGAGTAGCTGGGACTACAGGCGCCCGCCACCTCGCCCGGCTGTTTTCGTATTTTTTAGTAGAGACGGGGTTTCACCGTGTCAGCCAGGATGGTCTCGATCTCCTGACCTCGTGATCCGCCCGTCTCGGCCTCCCAAAGTGCTGGGATTACAGGCTTGAGCCACCGCGCCCGGCCGACAATGAGGATTTGCACAGGGCAGCCCACGGGCCCGAGGGGCAGAGAGCTGGGTGCAGGCTGCCAGAGGACTCTCCTTATCCTGCCCGTGGCCCCGAGGTGGAGTTTGCCGGCCTCTGCTGTCCTGGGGCCCCGAATCCACCCTGGAGCCACTAGCCTTGGTTCGGGTCAGGGATGCCATGTCCTGGGCGTTCAGACAGGGCATTCAGGGGCCTCACTGTGTCATCTCCACAGGCCTGAGGGGAGTGCCACGGAGGAGCAGCCTGCGGCAGCATACCCAGGTAGGTGGACGGGGCCCAAGTCCATCGCCGGTTGTGCCACTGTCTGGAGAGGCCACAGCCCAGGGCTGGGGGTGGGGTTGGGGGAACTCGGCCCGGGGTCCCCAGAGGCAGGTGGCAGTGGGTGGGGGATTTGGGAGCAGCCGAGCCCTCCCAAGGGCCTGAATGGGAAGGGGGCTGGTGGTTTGGGGGCTGGGGACGGTCCAGAAAGATTTGAAGCTGGGCCGACACAGCCCTTGATGTGGGGAATGTCCTAGAAAGGAGGAAGCCATGGGGACAGGGAGCGCGGAAGCACAGAAGCCTTGGGGTCCAAGGGTTGCCAAGGGGAGCTGAGGGGCAGCTGTCGAGGCCCACGGTGGCTGAACCATGAGGAGCTGCTCCCCGCAAGGCCGGCTGCCAGGGCCTGGCGGGCTGGGCTGGGCGGGAGGTTCCTCCTGGCGTGGGGGCTGCTGTGGGGACAGTGAGGAGGGGTGCAGCGAGGGCCTGGAGGAGGCTCAGGTGCAGACCCTCAGCCGTGGGGCCTCCTCCAGTCGCCCCAGTCCTGGGGCTCAGCCCCACAGCCTAGGCCTGGCATCCCCCTCCAAGCCAGAGGGGCCAAACGCCAGGCACCTCAGCTACACAACGGCTTGGAGCCCCAGCAGGGCCCGGGCACCGTGGCTGACTGGGTGCCTGATGGAGAGTGGAGCCTCTCTGTCCGCTGGGCCAACGTGAATGACCCTTCCTCTGGTGTCTCTGGGGTTCTGGCTGGAGAGCCAAAGGCTGGAAGGTCTGGGCCCACTGCTCACTGGGGTCTGGATGCCACCACAGAGCTGCCTCTGGCACAGCGGGAGCAAGCGGAGCCACCCTGGTCGTGGGGACGGCACCAGTGCGGCCAGGGCTATAGCCAGCGAGGCCTGGGTGAGGGGTGGGACCGGAGTCCTGGGCGATGTCCCCTGGGGTCCCACAGCAGCCCTCACACCGTCGACCAGGCCACCCCATCCCGGCCATCCCAGGAGGAGGAGGTGGGCGAGGGTGGGGGCGGGGACATCACCGCCTCGATGTCGGCTGGTCCTGGCATGTCTGCACAGCCGCCCGGCCAGGGTTTATGTGCTCAGTGGAGATAGCTTGGGGTGAGGAGCGAAGGGAGATCCGATGATGTGGGGGCCATTTGGGGCTAAGCCATATATGTATGGCCGAGGCCCCGGGTGAGAGCTGGCCCAGGGCTAGATCACGTGGCCGTCGAGGCCCGGCCTGCCGTATAGTGGCCACCAGCCAGAGCCCTTCCCGCCCTTCCCATCTGCCGGGACGCCGGCCTCAGGAGTGAGGTCAGATGGGGCCTGTGGCCGGCTCCTCAGCCACTGCCCACTGAGCTCTCGGCCCCCCGGCCAGCGCCTTGGCCGCCGCTGGTACAGCTGGATTCCTGGGAACACCTAGAAACCCGGCTGCTTGGAAACACTGTGGCGTTGCCATGTGGGGCCCTTCCTCCGCCCGCCAGGGAGGCTGGCCCTGGTGCCCAGCACTGTGGCCCACACCCGCCAGGCTGCAGAACGTGTGTCCCCCTGCAAGGCCCCCCAGAACCGTGTTTTTTTCTAGAGGAACTGACTCAGGGCCAAGTACATTCCTCCCGGCCCCCGAGGCTCGCTCTTGTCCAGCCCTGGGAACGCACAGGCGGCCGAGCCCTTGGCCTGGCCGGAGGAGGCCGCCGCTCCGCGAAGCGAGCGCTGTTTTCCAGGCCGGCGTCTGGAATGTTGCTCTGCCCTGCGGTGTGAGCCGACTCCTGCCCCCATTTCAGCTGCGGCCGCATTCCTGGTGTGAGCCCGGGCCAGCCGAGGCGCCTTTTCCACTCTCCGGTGCCAGCCCCGGCAGGCTCAGGGGAGGGGAGAGGACGGTTTCTATGGCAACCTCACTTTTTGTTATTTCTTATTTTCTTTTTTATGGTTTCTCCAACTTTGAAGCTCTCCAGACAGTTTACAGACTGTGAAAGGAAAAGTACTTTTCCTTCTCTGCCGAGTCCCCCCAGCAGGGCCGCCCTCCAGCCCCACCCAGAGAGCCCCAGCGCGGGTGTGGGGAAGGGGCTGGGGCGGGGGCTCCGAAAGCAAGTCACACACACCTGCCTTCAGAGCGCTCGTTATTTTTAAAAACAGTTTATAGAGAAAATGAATTATTTTTCTCCTAAAAAGTAGGAAAGTATTTGCAAAAGAATCTTCCAGGGACCCACAGCCAGGTCAGCTGCAGGGGCTGGAGAGCGGCCGCCATGCGAGGGTCGTGTCTGTCCTTGCCAGCCTCTGAGTCGGAGGCCGTAGCTGGGCGGTGGCCTAAGGCCAGAGGTGGTTTCCTTCACCCAAAATTAGTTCATCCACCTACGCTGACTGTGTGTCCAGCACCCCAGGACTAGTCCGGTGGCCGATGCTGTGGTTACAGTGCCAAGAATCCCAGAACCCGGGCAGAGACGACCAGGGTCGGGGACACGGGCCAGTGGGCACACGAGAGTGGGCAGTGGGCTGAGGCCAGGGAGGGGAGGGGACAGGAGCCTGCTGAGGACCAGCCCAGCCCGCCCCTTGCAGGGGAGTACGTGCTCATGATCCATGACGTGACCACTCCACCATTCCTGGGACGCACGCTGCCCCCCGCCTTCAAACACCTGCGGGTCGTAGCGAAGAGGGCTGACCGGCCACCCCACGTTCTGGAAGAAGGCCCTGAAGCCTCAAGTGGCTGGCAGGCCCATGGCTGCACCCCAGAGCCTCCAGCGCCTCGGTGAGGCCCCATGTCCACAGGAGACCACCTCGGTGTGAACGGCAAGAAACTCTGCCTCTGCTTGCGGGACCCTGTCCCCGATTCCCCAGAGCCCTGCGGCTGTTTGAATAAAATGGTCAGTGGCAGCTGTGGAGGGCACCGCTCCTTGGGCCCGACGCCCGCAGCGAGGCCCTCCCCATGCACCCGCACGCTCACAGGCGAGGCCGCAGGACTGGAGCCCGCGTCCTCGCTCACTGCTGTGGCCTCCGCTCTGCGCAGAGCCCTGGGAAGCCTGGGGGCTCAGGCGGGACACATGGGGTGACTCGTCTCAAGACCAGGCTGTGGCAGTCGCCCAGGCACCCTTCGAGGCCAGCATGTCTGTCCCACCCACACTGTTCCCAGGCCCAGCCACGGTCGGTGCCGGAATTCCCTGCCAGGCTGGGGCTGGGAAGGAGGGTCCCTGTCTCCCTGCCACAGAGCTCTGCAGTGAAGCCCAGCCAGGCAACCCCCTGGCCTCCGCCTGGCACTACCCACTCCAGGCAATCCTGCCCGCAGGACGGACTCCCATGGCGAGAGGCAGGAGGCATGCGATCAGCTCTCCTGGCCGGTCTCCTGCCTGCCTGACGTCCCCGCCCCGCACTGAACAGGGAGGACGGTCAGGAACATTCTTACGGCTGCCTCTGGAGGGCCCCTCAGCCACTGAGAGGGGCCAGAAGGTCGCTGGGGAGGGGGCACTGAGGTGGCCCATGGGCAGCCAGCCACTCAGTCAGCACAGAAGGTGGCGACTGCACAGACCCTGCCTCCTGGCCCCGCCGCGCCTGCTCTGGCCCCTGGCTTCACGCTGCCCACCTGGGGCCTGCGCAGCCTGGCTGGTCTCACCCTCTGCCCTCTCAGCGCTGGGCAGGGAGCCAGCCTCCTCAGGCCCTTGCTCTCTCGGCAGTCCCTCAGACCCACCCCTGTTCTTGCAGCCCACCCTCTCAGAAGACCACCGTTTGGAGCCCTGGGGAGAGGGCGTCCAGGACCCAGCCCAGCCCCATACCAGGCCTGTGCCCCCGATGTTTCCCTCATGCTGCTGTCCCTGGCCCTCCCACGACTGGCACCGACCTCCTTGCGTTGCGGCCAGACCCACCCTCCCACCGTCCAGGCACACCTCCCTGGGAACACACCCATGTCCCGGGCCAGCTGTGGCCGGGGCCTCTCTCCAGACCCGCACAGGCAGCTGCTTCTGCTCAGCGGAGGGAGACTGTGGACAGAGGAGCTGTGTTCACAGCAGTGCAGGAACCCAGGGCAGCCCCTGGGCACACGGGGGTGAAGACCCACCCAGAAGCTGGGGTGCTGCACAGTGGGGGGACCCTGGGAAGCTCTCAGGGAGAGCCTGGTTGGGGCCAGGTCGGGCATAGCGTGGTGGATGCACCGAAGAAGGCCGGCTGCCCGGGGGCAAAGGGGCGAGCTCGGGGGGCATTGTGGGGAGGAACCAGACCAGACCATGGGATGCTGGGCCCCCCATCCTTGCAGGTGACAAGCTGGAGGCCACTGGAGCTGCAGTGAGGGGACCCTTCCTCTACCAGTGCAGAGTGGCCCCAAGGCCCCCTGGTTCTGAGCTCTGCCACTTGGCGGTCGAGCACATGTGGGGGGCTGTGGCATCCCTGAAGTTTCCCCAGACACGCAGGCTTCCATTCCAGACAGCAAGGCAGGCAGCCACCCTCCTGTACCTTCTAGAAGCCCAGACCCAGGGGCAAGGCTGCATCTCCCAGCTGTGGCCATCCTCGAGGCTCCCAGAGCCCAGGGCGGCTTCGTCACAGCCATGGCTCCAGCCTCTGGTCCCCGGGGGCCTTGTGAGTGCCCTGCAGTTCTGACACTGTCCCTTGCCGTTGGGGTTGGCTACGCCTGTCGGAGGGGAGGCTCCTGGCATGCCTGACCTGCCCCGACCTGGGTCACCTGCCTCCCAGGAGGACAGGCAGACATCGGCCAGGCCGGGCCCACAGAGCCCCCGAGAAGGGCAGATGCCACCGCGCCACGCTGGCCTTGATCAACTGCAAGTGAGCGACGCTCACCTGGGTCTGCCCCTTACATTTGGCAAATTGCTTTGTAGCTTTTTTTCACTTCAGGATGAAACCACATTTGTGTCAGAAGAAAAATAGAAAATGATGTTTCAATTTAGAAAAAAATTGCTGGGAACAGCAGCAGCTGCTGGGTTTCCAGTGTGCGGAGCGGTGTCCTCTGGGATTTAATTCCCAATCAGCAGCCTCGGCTTTTAGAGTCACAAAACCCACGACAGGAAATCCAGGACTGTTTTCTCCCCACGGGTGCGACGCGCATGGGGGTCTGCACCTCGGGGGGCTCCTTTGTGGCTGACAGGTGCATCTTGCCGTCCATCGAGGCTGACTTTTCGGCAAGCTCTCTGTAAACACAGAAGCCCAGAGCCATCCGCTTCCTTGGTTATCACAGCAAAACCAGGGCAGGCGTCGGCGTCCCCTGGGCTTGCTGCTGGGGCCACTGAGGGCCCAAGAAGGTGGCCAGGTGGCTACCTGGCCGTGCTCCTCTGCCCATGCCCAACCCACCAGGACAGGCCCTGGGGACCCTGGGAGGGAGCAGAGAGCCGTGGCTCCCTAGGGCTGCTGGCGCCTCTCTGGCCAGCATGCCTCAGGGCCAACAGGCAGTCAGCCTTGGAGAGATGCAGCGCCTGGGCCTTGCCTGGACTCCCGCCCCAGCCCCACTCACCCTACTCCTCACACCACATCCCAAAGTTAAAATACACACAAAATTTGAATTTTTAAAAACAAAAAGCAAAAACAGCTGGGGAGAGGCCTGCGGAGACAGCCTTGTGGCCACAGACACTGCTCTGGACGTGTGGTGAGGAGCCAGGTGGGAGAGGGAGGGACTGCGGGGAGCAGCGTCCAGAGACCAGGAGTGGCGAGGTGGCCACAGGCCAGGCCTCACCCAGGGACGGTGACCGTCCCCTCGAACTCTGCTTGGACAGCCCACGGTAGGGACAGAGTCCTCAGGACGGGCCACAGAACACAAGGCCTCCTGCATCCCTTCACCCTGGCTTCTGAGTCTGCCAGTCCCCATGCCCTGGGGAGGCCACAGAGGCTGGCCCATCTGTCTGGTCCAGCTGACCTCTTGGGCAGAGTCCCAGGACCCTTTGCTGTCTTGGGGTGGGAAGACCCTGGAAGGAGGACCCAGAGCCCCCGACATGCGTCTCCCACCAGCACACTCCCCTGCTCCGGGGTGTGCCCCGCCCCCGTGAAAGTTCTCCCCCATTGCCTGCCCCACGCGGGCCGGAACCAGTCCCTGAGTGCCGAGCCCAGGGCGGGATCACGTGGAAGGATAGAGGCTCATGGGCTGACCTCGGCTCGCCTGCCCCTGCTCACTGAGTCTGCGTCTGAGACTGGGCACTGATTCCTGGGCACCGGCCTCACACCCGGCACTGGGGCCTCAGTGACGGCGTGAGTGGACAGACTTACTGCAGGCCGAGCAGCGTCTCTGAGCGGAGGGTGCGGGCTGGGGACAGACGTGCTCCCAAAGGCCTTGGCAGCATTCGGCGGTGGCCACCAGCCCTGCCCGTGGCGGCCACGGTCTCCCAGGCTTCCCAGTCCTCTTAAGCAGGCTCTCCTCTGCGTGTCGGGGGGAGAGCGGGCAGCTCGTGGTGTGGAGGTGGCAACACACCGACTTTGGGGCCAGGGTGGCCATGCCATGTGACTGTCTGTCAACACAGCCAGATATGAGCTGGGCTAAGGCCTCCTCCCAGGCTGGGCAGGGGCTCTGTTGGGCTCCTCCTGACCTGGTGGGCATGGTAGGGGCTGTGTCTCCCTCTGGCCTGCAGACCACGGCTTACTGGTGCCACCCCTGGGAACCCGAGGCCAGGTGGCAGCTCTCTGGCAAGCTCATAAGCACAGTGTCTCGGAGGTGGAGCCCCCCGCAACCCCAGCCAGCCCCCTCTCCTGCCCCAGGAGGAGTCTTGGGGAGAGCTCCAGGTCCAAGCCCCGCCCGCCTCCCCGTGCCCTTCCTGTTCCTTCAACCTCCAGACAAGGGAGCAGTGGCCGTTCCTCCTTTCCTCCCACCCACGGGTTACCAAGCGAAGATGACACTGAAAGCCATCAAGCCAGTTGCTGCCATGGAAGACGGAGTCTGTGAGCCAGAGAGAGACAGAAACACACAGAAAGAGGCAGAGACACAGAGAGTCAGAGACAGACACAGGCGAAGACACAGAGGTAGAGAGATGGGGTGGGGGTGGAGAGGGGATGCCCGCCTCACCCCTTCAGCAGCGGCTCAGCCAGGACACCCTCCAGACCATGCCCAGGCCCCTTTGGTGTTACCAGTGGACAGCACAGCTAGGCCACAGCCATGAACCAGAGGGGACCCGCCTGACCTGTGTTCCCCTCCCAAAGCCTCTCCCTTTTCACTTCTGGTGCCTAGGGGGGTGTCGAGACCAGCTGTGCAGGGCAGCCCTCCCAGGCAGGCCTTCCTGGAGGGCCAGGTGCCCAGCCCCATAGGCAGGTTCCTGCACAGCCTGGCCTGGCCTTCCCTGGGAGCCTCAGGCCTGGGCCGAGTAAGCCAGGAGTCACTGGGCCTGTGGGCTGGCTCAGCAAGACCACAGCTCAGCAAACACCACACCCATCAGCCCCTTTCTGTCCTGCCTCCAGGCCCAGAGGCAGCCAGGGCCTCCCTGATGACAGAGCCCCCAGCTGGGGCTTGCAAGGGGAGCTGCCGGCTCTTCAGTGAGCCTTGGGGAGACCGCCTGGGGCCAGGGTGCTGCCTGGCTGCCCTCTCTGCCCCCAACTTGGCCTCTGGCGGTAGCACTTGTGAAAATGCTGGACACTCCTCCTAGTACTTCCACCTCCCACCCACGGCAACCAGAGCCAGGAGCCAGGCTGGGGGCTTCCGAACACAGCTCCAGGGCCAGTGGGGCCGCCTCAGTCT
The DNA here is from genome assembly GCF_003255815.1 of Theropithecus gelada. Classification (NCBI taxonomy): domain Eukaryota; kingdom Metazoa; phylum Chordata; class Mammalia; order Primates; family Cercopithecidae; genus Theropithecus; species Theropithecus gelada. The sequence goes on along the minus strand of NC_037668.1, from coordinate 31,190,580 downwards.
GTGCACCCTCCTTCCTGAGGACCCGTGGGGAACAGAGGTAGCTGCCCACGCCAGCCCCCTAGCTTCCTTGGCTCCTGAGGTCGACCACAGCCAGGGAGGTGCCCCCATCAAGGGTCGAGGCTCTGCCCACCCCTGCCTCACGGCCCAGGAGTCCCCAGGGGGAGGCCAGGACTCAGCTCTCTCAGCTCCTGCTCCCAGCTGCCCAGCCCGGCGGCTGCTCCCTGGAGACCCCTCGGGGACTGCATGTTGGCTCCCCAGTGGCCTCAGGGCACCACCAGTCATTCTCCCGCCCATCCCTAGCCAGGCCCACACCTGGAGACCCTGTCCTGCTGTCCCAGACCTGACCCCACTGGGTCCTCATCCACCCACACACCACGCATGTCCCCTGCTAGGGCCCCACCTGCCGGCTTCCACCTGGGGACAGGAGGACACGGCTCCACGGTCCTGCCCAGGCAGGGAGAAGCAGGCTGAGCGCCATGACGCTGCTGTACTCCTGATGGGAGCTAGTGGGAGCGGGGCTCAGTGCCTGGGGGCCTTCCACCAAGCTCCAAGCAGAAGTGGCCTGGGATGCAGCCAGGCTCCCTGCTGGGAGGGCGGGTTTCAAGCCCACAGTTTAGAGCATGGGTGGGGGTGCCTGGGCTGGGGGTCCCTTGGCTGATGGCCTGAGGGGGATAGGAGGCCAGGCCTGCAGGGAGCCGGGGGCAGGTGAGAAGGAAAAACAGCTCTAAGGGGCAGGTCTCGGGGAGGCCGCCTGGGTCTCATGGTCTCCTGTGGTTGGATCCACCAAGTTCCCCCAGGCCCCTGCGGGTTGTGGCGAGTGGGCTCATGGAGAGGGGGCGGCCGGCGCCCACTTCCCCCAGCAGCGACTCGGCGGCTGGGGCCTGCGGGCCGGGATGGGGGGCGGTGGTTCTTCCCGGGAACAGACCCCCAGCCGAGCAGAACAGGGAGGCTGCTCCCCAGAGCGAAAAGCACCCCAACCCGCCAGGCTGGGACCTTCCGGGAGGGCAGGGTTGGCAGAGACCCCCGACCCGAGCTCGGCCAAGCGGCAATTCCCGCCTCCGCCGCCGGGGGTCGCGCCGCCCCCCCCGCCCCCCACCTCCCCGCGGGCGGTGAAACCCGTGAAACGCGCGCCGCCTCCGCAGGGTCCGGGGTGGGGAAGGGGGGACGAGCCGGGGAGGAGGGGGCGGCGGGGGCGGCGGGGACGGGGGAACGGGGGTGGGAACGCTTCCTGCCGCCGCCCTGCCTCCCGCAGCGACCTCTGGGGGCGGCCGCGCCCACCGACGGGAGGAGCCACAACCTCTGAGACCCCCGCACTTCGCCCGCCTCGGGTTGGGGGGAATTCCCGCCTCGGGAGCCGCCTCCGACGCTGCAGGAAGCTCCCAGGGCCTCCGTCCCGCCCCCCAGCCCGGGTCTGCGGCTCGGACCCGCCGCCCCCAGGCCGGAAGCCCCCGCCCCGCCCCGCCGGAATCCGAGGCGGCGGCCGCGAATCTGGGGGGCGCCGCCCCGGACGGCAGGGAGGGTGGGGGGAGCGGAAGCGGCGGCGGGGGCGGGGGGGGAAACTGAGGCTGCGGGGGCGGGGGGAAACTAAGGCTGCGGGGCTGCCCCTCCGCGTGGGGAATGGGGCCCGGCGCGCTCCTCCTGACTCGGGGCCCCCAGTGCCCCCGGACCGGGAACGGAACGGGAGTCGGGGAGGCCGCCCCGGTCCTGAGGACGCGACGCGGGGACCGGGACGTGCACCCCTCCCCATCCCCACAGCGCGGCTTCCGGCCCGGGCGAAGGAGCGGGATTGGGAAGGTTTCGGAGCCCGCGCTGAAATTTCTGGGTGGTTCCTTCGCCACCGCCCTTCCCCCGCGAGGCGGGCGCCTCTCCAGGGTGAGGGGCAGGCCCTGGCCTGAAGCCAGAAACAGGATTTCCCCGGATGCCAGGACAGCGCCAGGGCCGGGGGCAGGCCCGGGCCCCACCGCGGGGTTTTCTGTCCTGCGCACCACTGACCCCGCAGACTCCGCGCAGGGGGCGCAGGATGGGTTGGGAGCCTTGGTCTGTCAGACCCCCAGCGGCCAGTGCAGGTCGGTGGTCATTTCAGAGTTCCGGCCACTGTCCTGTGCAGGAGTGACCCTGGAGGCCGCCTTGGGCTGGCCTGAGGGGGATTCTAAACATGGAGGGGCCAACACCAAGACCTGAAAGACCCCAGCCTAAGCCTGACCCAGTGCCGGCCACACCAAGTGCACCTCTCTGCGCGCCTCTGGGATCACAGAATGGGGCAGTCTCCCCCCTCCAACCCCCCAGGCCCTGGCGAGGGCAGCTCCTCCGACCCGCTACAGCCTTTTTCCTAGGACTGTTTTTCCTTAGAAACAGGAAGCTGGGGCGTGGGCCTCACATCCCTCGGGTCCAGGCCCCACCAGGGGCAGGGCAGAGTGGGGCTGGACCACAGGGCACACAGCACCTTGCCCAGCTCCTCCCCCAGGGTGGGCACAGCAGGGCACAGGGCAGTGTCCATCTGGGACTGGTGGCCTGGCCTAACCCGGGCATAGCACCGACCAGGGTTATTTCACCCAGCCGGGGGCATCTCCATGAGGGAGGGACACACACAGCTCCATCGTGTGTCCCTGGCAAGCAGGGGCTCTGGTCCCTGCTTGCCCGCCACCCAGACCCCAGCCTGGCCAGGCCCACCTTGCAGGAGGGGCCAGAAGGTTCCAACAGCAGAGAGGGGGACAGGGCTGTCAGGGAGAATCTGGCAGGGCCAGGCCAGAGGGGCAGCAGCCGGCACTGGCCAGGGTATATAGGACCCTTCAGGGTCCAGGGCTGGTGGCCTGCCCGGCCCCCACCAAGGCCTCTCGGCGGCCTTCGACCCTCCACACCCCTGGGCTCTGGTTCTGGGTCTGGAGGGCAACCCACCCTGGTTTCTGGGCTGAGCTGGGCAGCCAGGAGCCCACCCTTCCAAGCCAGCCAGTTGTATCCCCACGGGGCCTGAGCACTTGGCGCCCCTCTACCTGAGAGTGTCCCTGGGACAGCTGCCGGAGGGGCAGGAGGCTGGGAGACACTTTTGCCTGGGCTGACCCAGGGAGCCCCTGCCTCCAGCCTCCACCTCCCCATTTCCCCACGGTTCCTTGTCCCTGGAAGTTTCTGGAACAGGCCTCCTTTGCAGCAGGAGCCATGCAGGCCAAGCCTGGGCTGTACTTCTTGCCAGTGAGAGCTGCCAGGCCCGGCCATGGGAGAGAAAGGTCGGTTCCCAGCCCAGCCGGACACCTGGCCCAGCACAGGACACTGCAAAGACAAGCCAGGCTGGCCAGGCTGCCCCTGCTGGTCCCCACCCGCAGCGGGGCCACCTGCTCCAGGGCTGGGTGCCCCAGCCATTGAAGCCCCCGCCCACCTGGCACAGGCCAGGCACAGATGGCCATCTGCGTCACTGAGACCAGGGGGTGGCAGGGCTGGGCGGGCATCCAGTCTCCAAATGTTCTGTCCTCACCCCCTCCCCAGGGTCCCCTAGGGGTGGGGTGGATAGGGCAGTTTCTGTGGGGAGGGTCAGGACCCCCCAAGGGCCAACACATCAGGGTCACGACCCCATCCTTTCCTGAGGGCAGACGGCCCTGGCCTGGGGGTGTCCCTGTGGGCTCCACATCTCATTGCAGGGGAGGCTCCGTGGGGTCTGAGGCTGGGTTGCCTGGAGCAGGACCAGCAGCTGTGCAGAGGCTACGAGAAGAGAGTGGGTGGGGGCTGCCTCTTCCTGGCCAGAAGGAAGTGGGGGAGTCGGAGCAGGTGCTGGGGCATGGGGGTGGCCAGGCCTGGGCCAGGATGGGGTCGGGGTCCAGGCCTGTGGGCTGGGGCAATGGGCAGAGCCCCTCATGCAGCCACGAGGGGGCGTCCAGCTTGGGGGCCCCTGGCCATGCCCTCGGAGCATTGTGCTGGGGCAGGAGGGTGGGTTGGGGATGAGGTGAGGGTGGAGCCAGGTCCCCGCCCAGGCTTAGGGGCCAGGGACACGCTGGGCTGAACCAGTGGCTGCAGTGACTGGTCAGCAGTCCCCACTCCCCACTGAGGACGTGCCGGCCGCTGCCTCCCCAGACAAGGCCAGGCTGCTCGGCCGCTGCCAGCCCCCTTGACAACAGAGTGGTGGGGGAAGGCCGGCAGGACTGTGGCTGCAGGAGGAAGGGAGACCAGCATAGCTGAGACCCAAGGGTGGCCCGAGGACAGCTGTTGGTGACTGAGGCAGAAATGAAACGGGTGGGGCAGAAACTGAGGATGGAGGTCATCTTCCCCAGACCCCAGCTCTCAGGGGACTGGGAAACAGGGACTGCCAGGAACAGGGGTACTAGTACTGGGAGCTGCCCTTCCAAGGAGCTGAGGCTGGACGGCCAACCCGTGGTCCCTGCAGAGGCCCAGGCAGGTGTGAATGCTGCAAGTCCTGAGCCTGAGGATGCAGAGGTAGGGTGGGGAGAGCCATCTCTCCCTGGCACAGAGGCAGGGAGCTTCTCCCACCCTGGCCTCTCTTCCCCCAGCCCTCAGGAGACCCCTGGACCCCTTCGAACAGCTTTGGGAAGAGGGTTCTGGCCCTGGGTGATGGCTGGCCTGGCTCAGCAGGTGGCCAGAGCCCTTTAAAGCTCGGAGTTTATACCCAAAGGTAAACACCAAAGAGAAACCTGGGGCAGCTCGGGGAACAACTGAGCCCAGAGCAGCCCCCGCCCCCCGCCCCCCCGCCGCGGCGTGGCTGCTGGACACAGTGTCTCCGAGCCTCCGGGAGGGCCGACATCAAGCCCTGTGGCACTCAGCTCCGAGACAGTGCCCACGTGGCCACAGGGACAGCCCGCGAGGCCCACCCAACACCTCTGCCCAGCCCTTCCCCCACTCCTCCCTGTGGGCCCCACCGCACCTGACCGCAGGCTGCGGCTCCGTGCTCACAACTGAGTGTCTCAGGGTCCGGCCAGCGGCACTCTGGAGCCGTCCATCCTCTGTTCCCCAGAACATGCAAGTGCCCAGGACCAGTCCACGCCCACTCCTGCTGTGGCCCATGTTCCCCTCGGCCCACACCACGGCCCACTGCCCCCAACACCCAAGGGCCTAGCCTGGATGGGGAGGCTAGGCCCACGTAGAGTGGGTGTTTCCAGGCCTGCTGGGGTGGGCCTGTGTGGTCTAGAGGCCGCCCTGTACCCCCTCCCTGGGGGGGGGGGCTCTGTGAGGCCTTTGGGGCCCTGGAGTTGGGCAGGGAAGGAGGAAGTCCCTGTGTGGCAGTGAGGGGAGGGCCAGGTCTGTTCCAGCCCCAGGCTTGGGGGCGCTTCCCGGGGGGGCGGAGAGAAGACATGGGGACCCGGGAATTGTGCCGGGAGGCTGGGGAGAGGGGCTCTCCAGTCCAAGTATTTCTCAGACCACAGGCCAGATGCACCTGTCAGGGCCTGGATGGGCTGGAGATGCTGGATGTGATGGCCTAAGAAAGCCTAGAGAGGTGGTGGCCTGGGACCTCAGGACCCTAGCCCGAGGCTGTGCCTCCACGAAACGGGCGTGCGGCACTGCACCTCCACTCCCCAGAACAGGGGTCTGGGAAGGGCCCACCGTGAGGTCAGGTGGGGAGAAGAGACCTCTGTGTCTCCCTCAGGGCAGCTCGCTGGGGTCCAGGGTTCTGATGCCACCTCTCCTCTCCTCCCGCAAGTGACCTAGGAGCTCCTCCGGGAGCTGGCGACCCACCCGTTGGGGACAGGTCTGTCCATGTGGGAGCTGGACCTTGGCCAACCCCAGGTGTGGCCTCAAGAGGCCCTTGTGGAGGCCCAGCCGGGAAGGCCCCATCTCATCTTCTGTCCTGGCATTGCCCTCTGTGGGGTTTTCTCCCAGCCTGGCCAAGGCCATGGTGGCCTCAAGCCGGGGCTCCAGCCACATCCAGCGCTACAAGGAGGGACTGCAAGCTCCCTAAATTGCAGGGGTTTGAAACCTCCGTGGCCTTGTCCAGCTCGGAGAAGATGGGGACGAGGCGAGAGGGCAGTTGTGCCAGGGTGGCCACCTGGACCCCATGTGCCCTCGGGGCTGATGGAAACCCCGAGGCCCACGATCTGACATGTGACAGTGCTGCCACCCCCAGTGGCCTGAACGCAAGGGGGTCCCAGCCGCCCGTGTGTGGCCGGTCCGGGGAGGGGCTGCGGTGGGCACATGCACGGCTGTCCTGCAGTCCTCTCAAAGTCCTTTATTGTACAATGTCATCTGTTTCGGGGTCGGGGAAAGACTAACAGGTACACAGCGAAATAGATAAATATGCCAAGCTCTTTTTCTTTTCTTTTTAAATCAGGCATTTATAAACAAGAAAGCATACATTAATTACATAAAAATAGTTTCCGAGTAGCAGAGTAAGCATCATACTGTCGTTAGCAGCAGCGTGGGGCACGGGCAGGGGCAGGGGGTCTGGGTGATGTTAAAGGTAGAGATGGAGCTTTTTCCTTAATTGAAAAAAAAGTCATTTGTGACTCCTGACTTAAAGCAAGAACAAATGTCTCCCTGGACCCTGGCGGGCTGAGGGCGGGGTGGGGGGGCTGGAGCTCGGACCCACAGGGAGGAGGGGGGGGGGGGGGGGCGC